>NW_027433442.1:0-1781 GCF_044706935.1 Curcuma longa
CTAGAATTGGATGAATTTCTAATGCAACTTAAAGACACGGTTTATGATGGTGAAGATTTAGTGGAAATGATCGAGCACCATGCTCTGCATCATGGAGTGGATCAGCATCAATACGAGGCAAGTAGCCAATCATCATCATCATTCAATTCCTCTGCAACAAAAAGTAAAAGTGCATCTTCTCCTGTTCATGTTCGCACTGTGGTTGAAGTTGAGGATAGCCATGTTTATAAACTGAGGAAAATTTATCTAAGGTTGGACAAAATTGCAACTTCACTTGTGAACATCATCCAAGTTGTGAATTCAGTAGATGCAGACGACGGACAGAAAATACAGACTGCAGACTCCATTAGCAGTAACGCAACTTCCTTCTGGGTCGATGGTAAAGTGTATGGACGAGACGGAGAGTTCAATACACTCAGACAACTATTGTTGAAACCTTCTATTGGTTCCGGATCCAGCAATGGCAGCCTGTCTGTCATAGGAATTTTTGGGGTTGGAGGCGTCGGAAAGACAACTCTTGCTCAGCAACTATACAGCGATACTAGCATAACGGAATATTTTCAACTGAAGATCTGGGTCTGTCTATCAGAAAACTTCAGTGTGAAAAGACTCACCAAAGAGATATTGCAGTCTGCAAATATCGACATTCCTGACCATAAAAATTTGGATATGCTTCAGGTCGAGGTTAAGAAGAAGATAGCATCAAAAAGATTTTTGCTTGTCATCGATGACCTCTGTAATAACATGCATGGATGGGACATGCTTTGTGCATCACTAAGGTCTGGAGTGTCTGGCAGCAAGATTCTCCTAACAAGTCGATTTCTAAAGTTCTCATTTATGGCTTCCAATGAATGTGCATTCCACCTAGATAGTATGGATGAAGAAAGTTATGGGAATTTTTCAAATTCTGTGCCTTTGGCTCTCAAAGCTCTCTAGAAAACCCAATGATGGTTAGAGGGCTGAAGTACATTGACTCTCAAGCCACCGGGAGCACGTCAGAGGATGATCAAAGTTTCCACCCCAAAGGCAAAGGGAGAGGAGGACCCGAGTGGACGAAAAAGGACACCATCACCCACCACTGATTGGCATTGCAAAGAAGATGGTTAGAGGACTGAATGGGTCGCCACTTGAAGCAAGGATGCTTGCAAGTTTGTTGAACACCAATATGGATGTGAACCACTGGAGCACTATAATGAATAATGAAATATGGCAAATACCTGAGTATGGACTAGTCCCAGTTTTACAAACTAGCTATCATTATCTTCCTGTACCTCTTAAGCAATGTTTTGCATTTTGTTCCTTATTCCCTAGAGGTTACTGGTTTTCTGAAGAAAAGTTGATCAGAATTTGGAATGCTGAAGGATTCATTGTACCTCAAGCAAATAGAAGGATGGAGGATGTAGGGAAAAGTTATTTCCAAGAGTTAGTTAATAGGTCTTTCTTTCAAAGACTACCACACAAGTCCCTTCAGGAAGAACAAACAATTTTTTATGTGGTGCATGACCTCATACATGATCTTGCAGAAAGGGTCTCCATAAGACAGAGTTACAGGGCATCTGTAGAGGTTCCCTACTTACAAGATCTCTATCAAACCCTGCGCCATCTATCAATATTTGGGGAGTTTGTTGAACCGAAAAGGTCAATGAGCTTTTTTATTAATAGAAGGTTGAGAACCTTTATTTTGTCAAGGATGAAAGAGCCATGGTTTGAGACAATATCATCCGTGTGTATCAGATTAAAATGTATCCGTGTGTTGATTTTGCACGACTGTGGAATGATTG
>NW_027433443.1:0-14503 GCF_044706935.1 Curcuma longa
AAGTCTAACAGAGGACTGAGTCACTGTAGGAATCCGCTCCTCCTCGAAAAAATATAATACATTAAATCTAGGGTGACATGGGAGTAGGGATCCCCAAAATGTATATCCCTAGGGGGTAGCATGCAAATGGGCACTGTAAGGGGGCGAAATCCTAAAAACTGTCTAATGATAGTGGGTGAAATGGAAATATCTCTCCCTTTAACTTGGGTGGTATAGGTCAGGTCATTGACCTGAACTAGATTATTATATAGCTCGGCACATAAGCTTGTGTTAATCGGACCGGTACAATAAACTAGTCATTGTGTTAATCAGGCTGGTACAATAAACTAGTCATTGAAGGCCATAATAGTCTATGACCTCCATCGAAAGTATGCATGAACGTGCAAAGAAGGTCTTACATATGTATCTAGAATGCAATGGTATAAATGACAATGATATGAATCTAATTATATGTTTCTCAATAGGGAACCAGAGGTCAGTGCTAGGTGTCCTAGAAGGGCCAACCTCATTAGCCCTTTTTGTAATCTTAATGCATAAAAATAAAAGATTTTACTATCAACAATTAAGCTAATTAATTTTAAAGTATTTTTAGAGGCTTACCTAGGCATTTTTGCAGAATAATACTGGAACTAATGACCTATAGCATTGTCGGCACCGCGAGAAGGGGGATTTTAGGGATAGAAGAGGTTTTAGTGTGGTAAAATTTGATGGGGCCGCAGTTATTTTTATAAAGGGGTTTCAGGCGCTTAGAAGCAGAATCAGGGTGTCTGAATTATTTGCGGTGCAGGGCACTTGGATTTTCATTCCAAGCGCTAGGATTCAGAAAACTGGGGGCACTTGAGAAATCCATGGGCTGATTTCTGATTTTCCATTTGGGGCGCTTGGATTTTAATTTTCAGGTGCTTGGAAAAGGCTGGACCAAGCTTTTCGGGTCAAGTTCAAATTTTTGGATTGGGTTTGTTTTGATTGGTTAATTAATAATTTGATTTAGTAAGTTTTTAATTAAGGTGAAGTTTTAGTAGAATTAATTTGGTAAAATTTATTTATAGATTTGGTAAAATTTATTAATTAATTTATAAATTTAGAAAAATTTTATTAAGTTATAGATTGGGTATAATTTATTTAGATTTGGTAAAATTTATTAAGTTAGTTTATTAGATTTGGTAAAATTTATTATTTATAGTTTATTAGATTTGATAAAATTTATTAAGGTAAAATTGATTTGGTAAAATTAAATTATAGATTTAGTAAGAATTATTAAGTTTTAGATTTAGTAAGAATTATTAAGTTATAGATTTGGTAAAATTTATTAAGTAAGGATTTGGCAAAAAACCTGGTCTGGTTCGAGTCTGGTTCAGTTCTGGCTTAATCTAGTTCAATCTTGGTTCAAATCGACTAGTTCAACATGGGTTTATAAGGCAATTTCTGTTCAACGCAAGAGGGGGGCTCAACCAAAGCTAGGTTTTTCTTCTCCCGATCGTGACTACTATAGTTTCTCCTTCTTCCCAAAATCGTGATCATTGAGCTCCCTTCACTGTCTTCTTCGTGCGTTCTTTTCTTCATCTTCTTGATTAGCATCAACGCTGTTGCATGCAGTAGCTGCAGTCGACGAGCATCGACGACTCGCAAAAGATCTCGTCGACGTGATTTCAAACATGAGAGTCTTCTTCATCCCCACCGATCATAGAATGGTTGCTGATCGTGGCCAACTCCGGCGATTGGTGATCGATGGCATTCCACACAGTAGGGACCCCAGCCATGAGTGGTTGCTCTGGCAAGTTCTCTATCCCTTCGCATCCACTGGAGCTCCGATCAGAGGTCGACGTCGCCAACATAGTTTCGAATGCGGGGGAGATTCTATTCAGCTCTGATCATCTTTCATCCACTGGAAAAGCTAAGTAAGGGTTTCCATTCCTTCATTCTAACTCTCTGTTTGTGGACAATAGGGGTTAGGGCAGAGGAAGGAGCTTCGGATTTAGGCTTCTTTGATCAAACCTCGTCGGGTTTGTCCAACTCTAGCAAGGTCCTCGCTCTTGTTGGGGTAAATCAACCAAAGCCTCTATTTGCTCTGTTCTGTTCGGATCCGAGGACAACATACTCCACCCCGTTACATTAACTTGGATCTGTTGCATAATTGGTTGTTGTCTTTTGGTTCTAATTGACTATCAAGACCCCCATTGTTTGATGTTGTTTCTGTTCTTGTTTATGTGATTCAAATTTAAGTGGAATGGTTGTTGAACTCGAATGTGTTTCATGTTATAGATTGTTGATAGGAATAGATTGTTGAGTTGAATGTTGGTTGAATGATTGAGTTGAATGGTTGGTTGAATGTTTGAGTTGAATGCTTGTGCAATTGCGGTAATGGAAAATGTTGTATTGTTGAATGTGTTGGCAATGGAACATGATAGATTAGTCTATTGTTGTTGAATGGAACGTAGTGAGATGTTCAATTTTGTTGTTTGATATTTGCAATGGATAATGGTATAAACTTGTTTCTAATGTAGTTTTGTTATTGGGTTGAAATTGATTGTAACCGAGCATATTTGGTTGTTGAATGTGTTTGTAATTGAACCATGTGATTTGTTGTTTGATGTATTGGTAATGGAATTGCTATGGTGATTTAACTATGTTCTTGTTTCAAATGTTAGAATGGAATTTGTTTCATTGTTTAGAAAATAAATGGAACATCTTGTATCATGTACTTTGAGAAATTATTGATATAATGATCAGTTCATGTTAATGGTTTGCAAATTAATTTATGTTATGTTTGTTACAGTTTGTGGATAATGAGCATGCTTTTGCTTGTTTAAACAATTGTTGATATATGATATTGTGTTTATTTATGTTTAGATAACTTAGGTTTAGTTGTACATGATCAGTGGAATAGATTGTAATTTGTAAAATTTATTGTACTTTAATGGAATTGTGTTAATTATGGATGATCTTGTAAAATGGGTTGTTGTTTGAATAAATTTGTGATTAGGATATAAGATAAGTCTTAATTTATGAATTATGTATAATTAATATTTATTTGTTAAGTGTAAGATTTAATTGTTAATAAATGGATTTTGTGAATATTTAGAAGTGAATAATATCGACAATAAAAATCTTATGTCATGTTGTCAAGTATGACTTTCTGTCATTGATTCCACGAAAAAGACGACCCAGATCTCTACTATACTACTTGAGTGACAATTAGGGGTTGTGGTTAATTATAAATTTTAATTTTAAAGAGTATGAGTGACAAGAGTGACAAATAAAATAAATAAATAAAAATACTTAACAAAAATAACACTGATCAATATCACACCTTTGTAGTCCCTGCATACTCCATCGTCCCATTCCATAAGCAACTCTAACACTAGACCATTGTCAAACCTTTTTGAATTGACTCTTGAACTATTTCTACTTTCTTTAGTTTACCCTTCTTTAAAAAATGGCACAAGTATCCCAATTTGAACAACTTTTAATAACTTGTCTCAAATGATTTTACTCATCTATATCATGCTCATGCTTATTCTCAAATAAGTAGAATTGACTATGATATTTCATATGTGTTCCAAACTTGAGTGGTTGTGGCTCAATAACACTTATCATTTTATCCTTCATCTCCATAAATTTCTAATAAAGAGAAATCAATGGCATTCCCTTGATCGATCCTCTTAGATGTCAATATGACTTATTCAAAGATTCAACGACGCACATTGAGTTATGATTTTTTAGTCTCATCCAATATTTGAGGCCTTGCTACTATTATTTTGATTTTGAGTACATCATTTGTCATATTTGTCATATCATATTAGTCACCCTTTCTAGGATTTCAGTGTAGTCTCATGCTCCTATCACACATATTCATGCTAGTAATGTTTTTTTTTTTTTGGAATTGACTCTTTTTGTTTCTTGGAGAATGACATTTGCTCTAATTGAGCTCCAACATTTTTGTTTGGTTGGGTGTCATATCCGTCTACAATTCTCTCAACTCTCTTATCATGATGGTTCGGGATCGAACCGCGGATCCCTAGGTCACAACTCGGATGTCCTACCGTTGCACCATTGCCCCGGAGACCTCTCCTTCCCCCTTCTTAAAAATGATAATCCCAGTAGCCACATCTCTGGGGGTGGTCGGCCTGATCCCACGGAAGTTTCCCACCGACCACCAAGGTAAATCGGGAAGCGCATACGGCGGCCAATCCAGATGCCCAACATCCTTTGATTGCGTTCCCCATTTAGAAGGAAAATTACTACAAATACGCCGTAGCTGAGGATCGAACAACCTCGAATGTTTGCATTCCCTTTGGAATCCCATGCCTTGCTTTATTACCTGTTACTCTAACGTTGAAGTAGGCCTTATTATTGAGCTCGAGGAATTTGGTTGGAGGACAAGGTCAAGGTGAAAGTAAGTGGTGTTAATTAGGCATTGGGTAAAGATGAGGATAAGCCAAGAATAACAATTGAGTGAGTAGCCGAAGTGGGTTATTGAGGTGAATATGTAAATGTAGTGATGGAGCTTATTCTCTCTCCACTATCATTGCTCACAAAAGTCCTAAAATCCCAACTCTGGGTCTCTGAAGCCTATATCTATAGGCTATCACGTTAGCTCGGCGGGTCAACAAGGCTTGAAACCATTTTTTTTTTTGGTTTCTTCTAAAAATTAGTCACCATCAATGCCCTTTTGGGCATATCATTTTGCTAATTGGATACATTTTCTTTCGGTTCAGTGCATCGAAGGTGACTCTCTTAGTTGTATTTTTCTATTTCCAAGTTCGAAGTGTTATGTTGTCCTTCTTCTTCTCTAAAATAATATGGTGACAATCTGGATGTCCTATCGCAGTATCATATTCTAGGGACGATAAAAAATTATAGTGGATAAATTTTTTATAGTGATCGGTCTCATCGCCAAAACGGCTCTATATCAGAAAATCCCTAAGGGATTTTTGGAGGCACGGTACCACTATATTGATAAGAGCATATTACCGAAATAGTACCTCGGCCAACAAATACATGTTGCTAAGACTTAAATCACACAACACCTCAGTCAACAAATACATGTTGCTAAGAGGACTCGAACTTGAAATCTTAAACAACACAGGTCTCAATGCGTACCACTTGATGTTGGGATATCCAATTCAGATGTCTCAATTAACACCTTTGACGAATTGCAGATGTCATTAGGGCTCACACGCTACCACTTATACTTTTAGATGCACATAATTAACGTACCTTGCTAATAGAAAGTGTTTAGGTCCTAGTCGATGAAGATAAATTTAATATTTCATCTTTTGAATTAGAGGTGATTGTTATTGTTTGAAGTCACTTTTTTCCTACATGTAACAAATTAAATTAAAAGAACTCATCCTCATATGTTAACTGCTAAGTTAACACGATAACGTCGTAACTAGAACACACAACATCCCGAATAACATCGACGACAATATGAATACATTTCGCAAGGCCTATAAATACTTCATAAATAGGAGAAGTACACAGAAAAGCTAATTGGCATCACTCGTTTTCTTCTCAGCATTCTCCTCCAATTGAATTTCTCTAACTTGGCCCTAAAAAGGCCTAAAACACCCACTAATCCAGACCTTAATCACCATTAAGAACCTTAATCATTATTATAATACTACAAACTTGAGCATAGCAGAAAAGATGCTCAGTTCTACGTATATAATATAATAAATCCAAATTATTACAGAGTATATCGCCAGAAAAGTTACATATTCAACAAAGTAAGTCTTCATGCCTGTTTTCTTCCATCTGAGGCAATTCTGCAGATACATGGCGTGCAATTGCTAGGCGTACTTGTGCCAACAGAGGAGCATGGTGATGCAGGCTCTCATGATGTAGAGCTTCCCCTTCTGCTGCCTGGCGGTGCGGCGCCACCTCCGGATGCGCTCCCTCCCCATTCCGCTCGGGAGACGGCTCAGCCCTGCCCAGCACATTCCTGCATAGATAGACAGAGACGGGGGGAGCGAGGGGGGAGAGAAGAATAAGTAAACGAGAGGGTCGCTGTGGAGCTGCTGTGGGGGCGTTTGTCATAAGACGCGGGGAAGGTGCGGGGGGCCGGGGGGCCCTGCTCGCGCGAAGCTCGTCGCTGGTTCACGTGCCGCCCGCTGCTGCATGGTTGGCGTGGACATGGGTGCTTGCCTATATAAGAGCTAAGCTGGTGGAGGAGTTGATTTGATGGGAAAGCGGATGGCTTTGTCTGGGTCCGGTGATGTGGCCGTCTGCCGACGGACGTGAGTTTGGCCCGCGAGCAAGGGTGGGTGGCCGGGAAGTGCAAATTTTGGGGAGGAGGATGGTGAGATTGATATTTTTCCTCAGGGGCATTCTGTCGATCGGATGGAAGGCGATAGTGGTCGCGACGAGAATACTATTGGATCCGATAAATGGTGTTCATAACTCCATAAAGCTCCTCCAATGCTCGTGATTATTAATCCATGTTTAACCGAATGCTAAATGATTTCGAAGAGGGAATAACGAGGGGTTGCTTTAGGGGCATTTTGTCGATCGAGTGGAGGGTGAAAGTGGTCGTGACAATAATACAATTGGCTCGGGTGAATGATTTTTGTAACTCGATAATGTTCATGATTAATTTAAATTTAACTAAACGCTAAATGATTTTTCTCCTCGAAGTTCATGTCTAGCACATATCGTTATTTGTTTAAATAAAAGAAATGTTATACACATTGCTATAAGTACCGTATGCACATTGATTAGATGTCGATATGAGTTTCTGTCTCATTGTTCTTCTATCTTTTAATAGATGGTCGTTTAGGTTAACATTGTTGCTCATTGAGAAAATGATCCAAAATAACAAATAAAAAATGAAATTAAATTTTGGCTTTGTTCGGGCTCAATTATATGGTCCAGAGATATCAATTTGACTGACAATTAAATGAGTTTCTGTGTATTAGGGGGATTCTAGGAGTGTGACGCACACAATGAAAGGAACTCTCTAGTGGAATATGGATTAATCTAAGTTTAACAAAATACTATATGATTTTTCTCCTCCTTGAATAGAACTAGATATGTAGCAAAGGTCATGTCTGGACATATCATACTATGTATTTAAATAATAAAAAAAAAGAATACTGTAAACATTCCTACAAGTACGTACTCTATGCGCATTGATTGGATGTTAATAAAAAATTTAGTTTGATGATTCTATCTTTTGGTAGAGGGTCTTTTAGGTTAAGATGACCCACTCCATATGATATATGATTGATAATGAATCTAATTTTATAGTTTAGTTTAATTTTAAAATTTTCTAAAATTAACTTAAATTGAAAACTTAAAAAATATAAAAATATAAATTTAGTAAGTCATTTTATGATAATATATAAGATGTTTCACTCTCAAAGATCTATGTTAAACGGGTAATATACTAATATTTTGTAGTTAAGCGGGAGGGGCAAATTGAGGTTGTGATTCGAGATAGGAACTTATCTATAGCTAA
This sequence comes from Curcuma longa, assembly GCF_044706935.1. Lineage (NCBI taxonomy): Eukaryota > Viridiplantae > Streptophyta > Magnoliopsida > Zingiberales > Zingiberaceae > Curcuma > Curcuma longa. Next base: position 7,463 of record NW_027433443.1, read on the forward strand.
ATCATGGGCCCCATTTGCCTCCAAGAACCTCATCTCAATTAACATATTTGCTAGATCTAACAAAGATTCTTCAAATTATGCTTTTTGGTGAAATGAAATTAAAAAAAATTGCAACAACTAGAGTGTTCTTTTTAATTATATACATATGATTGAATTGAAACAGCTCACGTTGGAAGACACTATTACTTTCTTGACTATGTCACTTGCCAAATTTTCAAAAGTTTGTTGACAATCAATAATTAGTACTTTTGGATTGTCAAATCGAATTTAAATTTGACAAGAGAACAAGCTATCTTTTCATGCTAAATTCACCAAAAAAAGCAATTTTTTTTAAAAAAAACCTCTATCATCATCATATCATTACTTCACTTTAAAAATATTAAAATAACATCTCTTTAATAATTTTTTATTCAAAATATCTCTATATACTTAATCTTAAATTTTCTTTTATTAAAGTTGTACCACCTTTAAATTAGAAATTATTTTGACCCTGTATATTTCATTTTAAAATAACTTTGATTAAAATTACACCATTTTAAAACCAAAGTAACTCTAATCTTTGAGCTATTTTATAAATATTCATATAAGGGTAGAGGAAAAAGAGTATTTTGGATTAAAAAATTATACGCAACTACTATTTTCTATAAGTGTCTTTTTAATAGAAAATTAAATTCTTTATTATTTTGATTTTATATTTTATTATGTTACGGGATATGCATATGCTAGTGGATCTAATGTAGGGAATGGTTGTCCCCGGGACAATGGTGCAATGGTAGGACATCCGGATTATGATTTAGAGATCCGCGATTCGATCCCCAGCTACGACGTACTTACAAGAATTTTCTTCCAAATGAAGAACACAATCAAAGGATGTTGGGCATCTAGATTGGCCGCCGTATGCGCTTCCCGATTTACCTTGGTGGTCGGTGGAAAATTTCCATGGGACTGGACCGACCACCTCAGGGATTGAGTCCATAAGACTGATTGAGATTTATCATTTTTTTAATGTAGGGAATGGTTAGTTGAATAAATATATTAATACGGAAAACATACCTTTTGTCATGTCAATCTTTTTTGAAATAAATAATAATATCAAATTTGTGCAAAATCATAACTTGAATTCATTTAATAATAAATTATTTTCTATTTTATAAAATCTAAAGTTTTGTAATAATTTTAAATATATGACTGTATTTTATAATATTTTTTGAATTTCAATTTGGCAAATATAAATTAAGAATTTGTAAAATATGAATTTAAGAGTCTTAATATCAATTTTATAAAATTTGATTTTTTTTCCTTCTATTTTATGATTTAAATTTTTATTATAAAATTTTTAAAAGATTTTTATAAGAGTTCCACAATTGATTTGTATAAAATTCTAAATTTAGTTCTATTGAAACTGACTTTTTGTAAAATTTAAAGATTTATAACAAATGAAACATTTTTGGATCCAAATGTTCAGAATAAACTTCTGCCAATTCCAAACGTATTTTTTATGAAATCTAAATGTACTCATTATTTTAAAAAAATGGTGTCCTTTTGATATTTTAATGAAAAAGTACATTAAAGTAATCCTGTTTTAGAGATAATATCAAACTATAATATATATATATATATATATATATATATATATATATTTAAACTCAAGTTCGTGGCATGATTTGTAAAGTCCATTTTAATAAATAAATAAATATATATATATAATAATAATTTATTAGAAATGCAAGACAGACAATAAAAAATATTATGAAATCTCCAGCTCTTCGAGAATGTCCTTAAATTTTGCCTGATTTAATAAATTTAGTACAGACTTCAAAAGGTGAGGAATCTACCTACTACTTACTGTTAATGATTAAATATTGATGTGATACCTTGCCAGTCCACATTTTAACTAGTGTCATTTTCCTATAAAAATGTAGGTGTCATTTTTGTATAATGACATATTGGTCGAGATAATAATTTTATCATTAGGTCATTTTTCATATAACAAATGAAAATTTATTAAATCTCACTCAATTGAAAAAGAATCCAAAATACATAGTCAAATTTAATATTTAATCCTAAACTATGGACAGTAAGCCCAAACCAAAGTTTTGAATTGATCTTTGCTGCCGAAATTTTTTTTTCTAGCTAGCTCTTCAAATAGATTAATCTCAAAGACGATCCATAATTTTTCATCGGTCATCAAAATAAATTAAGAAACATAAATGACTTATCACTTCGTAGTCAGTATTTCAGGATTATTTTTCTATAAAAAAATTTAATCCATAGTATATCACAGTTAAAAATCAATTCATGAATATCTAATAACTACGGAAGCAACATATCATTGCTTCGTAATCTCAATTTGAACTATGACAAAAGGTATAAATTTTGATTATTTTATCAAGTGTTTTTGGCTTGAAGTGTATTTTTTTATAATCCAAATATATGGGCCTTAACTCAACTAGTTCTGGAAGTGGACGATCATTACCTAGTTCGCCGATCAAATAAATTCAAAAGTGCTAACGGCTCCTCACCCAACAACTAACATTTTAGAATTTTCATTTTACTAAAGAAAAATATCCTTAATACACCGTTGAAATTCGAACTGTAGGTATCTAAAAATCCTATTGAGTACCTTACCGTTGCACTGTGCCTAGAGGGCCGATTTGAAGTACTTTTTTTAAAATAATCTAGATATCTAATTCTTTGAACCGATTAATCACTGTGCCGAGAGAGACAACTTGAAGTACTTTTTTTTCTATAATCTAGGTATCCAATTTTTTGAACAGATTAATCTTAGAGGTGACAGATCCAATCTCATAGAAGTTTTTCATTAACTACTAGAGTAAATCAAAAAACGTGAATGACACATTGTTCTATAGTCAGTGTTCCATGGTTGATTAACTAAAACATATTTTACGAGCTTTGGAGATGACTTGAAGTACTAATATATATATATATATACCAATGATTTTAAAGGTCACCAATAATTGTCTTACAAATTTTAAATTTATATTATTGAACTTTGATGGTTCGTTGAATCCATCCATATTTTTTTATAAAAAATTTGGAGCCTTTTAGAGTGATATTTTTTTTAAAAGGTCATGATATCAAATTTTTGTTATTCATTCCAAATTTACAGGATTATACTTTTCATTGTCTCTAAAATTTGTGCAATTTTTATTTTTTATTTTAGATTTGGAACCCTTTAAAATCATCAAAGACTTTGTCAAAAAAGTCATTAATGACAGTAAAAGACTCAAAATCTTTAAGGAAAATATAGATCTACTTACTAGGAGTATAACTATATTCATTTTGCATAAATTCAAAATCTTTAAAATTATCAATCAATTTTGACTAAGGATCATTAAACACTTTTGGCAAAAAATTATTAATGGCCATAAAGGGCTTCAAATTGGGGAAAATACCATGTATGAATTCAGTGGACATCAAGTAGTGCAATTTGCAAATTTAGAAATATGAGTAGTGCAATGTGCAAATTCAGAATAAATCTAAGCTCATTTAAGAATATCAATGATTTAAGCTCATTTAAGAATATCAATGATTTTTTACCAAGAAATTATCAACAACACTCAAGGGCTCAAACTCTTGGAAAAAAACTATGGATGGACTTAAAGGTTAGGAGTGTGCTATGCTTATTTGGTATGAATTTGAAACCTTTAAAGCCACAAATTACTCATTAATGAACCACCAAGAGTGAGCAATTGTGCAAATGTTTAATAAATCTGAGCCCTTTGAGTTAATCAATAACAAAAAGCCTTCATGATGCCAAAGAGCTCAAAATCCTGAAAAAAAAGAGATGGACTTAGAGGGGCACTAAGAGTGTGATTATGTTTATTTGCCACAAATCCGAGACCTTTAGAGCCATCAAATAATTTTGATTAAGGTTATCAAAGACTTCCCAAAGGGTTCCAAATCTAGAAGAAAACATGGATGGATTAAAGAGACCACAAAGAGAGTAATAACACAAATTTAGGGTAAATGCAAGTTCTTTTAGATCATCAATGTTGTTAATTTTATTAAAAGAAATCCTTAAAAACCATAAAGGACTCAAAATCTTGAAAAAAATATGGATGAACTTAGGTGGTCACTAGAAGTTTAATTGTATTCATTTGGTGCAAATTTAAAAGTCATCAATCACTTTTTGCCTAGAGGATTCTAATTTTGAAAAAAAAACGAATAAATTCATGGGACCACCACAAGTATAATAATATAAATTTGAAACAAATCAAAACTCTTTAGGCATCAATGTCTTTTTTAGAAAAGTGCTCCAAATATGAAAAAAGAACATTGATGGTATAGGGGCCATAAGGAATGTAACAATACAGATAACCCTTAAAGTAATTTGAAACAAATCCAAACTCTTTAAGGACATTAATGATTTTCTTGGTAAAAAAGTTATTTATACCCCTTAAGGTATCAAACACTTTTCCTAAAAATGCTTGCTGCCTTTAAAGAGCTCCAAAGTTGAAAAAAACATATTAATGACTTTTTGGTAATAAATCATTTATATATATATATATATATATATATATATATATATATATATATATATTTTTTTATATATATATTTTGATGAACTCATTGATGTAAAAACATGATAACACACGTCAAGTGCCCTTTATTATCAGTCCCGTGGTTAGATGATGGGTGATAAATTAGATATCGTGTAGCCCCCTAAATGGGAGGGTTGTTTACCGCAACCGCAACTCGAACTCTTATTTATTGATGCAACTTTACTTTTTGGATACCAACTCGGTTACATTATGGGGACATATTAATGAACACATGATTCACTGAGGGCAACTCCAATTCAAAGTGACGTCGGACGGGATAGTGATTATCTCGGGGGCAATATTGAATCCGTTAGTTCGACTGCGAACATCGAAATTAATCTTCTAAAACCTATTAATTCAGAAGAATAACAGGAGATAGGAAAACAAACGGCATTGCCGAAATTATTATTAAACCAAAACTTCTTCCCCTAAAATATCAACTTATAAGATGTTTATATAGATCCAAACTCTAAGAAAGATTCCTCATAAAAATAAAAATTTCTTAACAAACTCTAAAAGAAAGATTCCTTATAAAAAAGAAAAATTTCTTAACAAACTCAATCCTAAAAATCCTAAACAGATTTAAAAATCCTAAAATAAAAAAATAAAACTTTTTAAAACTACTCTAAATACCAAAAACTCTAAAAATAAAAATTATCAAAATTAATAATAAAAAATCTTTGGATGCTCCTGCATCAGTGCCTCAGGTTGCTCCAAAAGAAACTCGTCGTCGAGTTTAGAGTAGTGTCAGGTGATCACCCAGGAAGAAGATCATCTTGTACCAAATCAATAAAATTCATTAGTAGTTGCTAGACTTTAGAAATTCTCGTCGATCCGCTGACGACTATAACATCAGGAGGCCACGGGTTAATCATCTTTCTTGTTGGTAGTCTCAATCGTCCTTCTTCAAAGCCCGAAAGAGAGGTTGATAAGCTCGATTTCTTCTCATCATAGCTCAAAGGGGAATATAATTATATCAGAAGACATAAACTAATCATGTTGCTAGATGCTTCTGCATCAGACGACCCAGATTGAAAAGAACTCATCCTCAAGTTCAGGATAGTGTATTCAAAATAAAAATTCTTTAAGTGCTGATGAATCAAAAGTCATCGCGTAAGTGGTGGAATATCGGAACCAGATGGATTCCGCCCATAGACAATCTCACAAGGATTGAAATTTGTGGTCCTATTTCTTAACCGATTATAAGCAAATTCTGCTTGAGGTAGAGTCACATCCCATTGCTTCGGTTTAGTTCTTGTCAGACACCTCAGAATATTATCCAAACTTCGATTCACCACCTCGGTCTGACCATCTATCTCGGGGTGATAGACAATACTAAAGTTCAGTTGTGCTCCCAATTTTTCCCACAAGCTCTTCCAAAATTGACTGATGAACTTTGTATCTCGATCTGAAGTCATAGATCTAGAAACACCATGTAAACGCACAATCTCCTTGAAGTAAAGATGGGCAATCCGGATAGCATCCATAGTCTTCCTGCAGGTTATAAAATGTGACATCCTAGAAAATCGATCAAAATCAGGAAAGTACAAGCACCGGTGCCTCCATCATCTTCTGCTTGACTAGTTGAAAACTAACCTCTGCTTCTTCAGACCACTTAAAATCATGACCCTTAAGACACTCCGTGATGGGAGCAATCAGAGTGCTAAAGTTTCTGATGAACCGGCGGTAGAAAGAAGCCAATCCATGGAAACTCCTAACATCATGTAAAGTCGTTGGCTGAGGCCTGTCCAAGATTGCATCTATCTTTGTTGGATCTGCATGAACACCGTCAGTAGATGTACGGTGCAATGTGCGTGTCCTCACGTTTTGTAAATGTGCGCAGCGAAAATATAACAACTAATTATCAAACAACACATGCATGCATAGCAGGTAATAACAAGTACAAGACATGGCAGAAAATTAAAATTTTTTGAATAACAATTATTCTACGAACATAATTAAATTTGCAGAGAATTAAATAATTCTACATGTACCTTTCCGATGACATTTGAGCAGTGTTGAATCAATCGAGCGGTCCTTGTCGGAGTCCCGTCTCTACTGGTGATTCACGCCAAACTTCTGTCTGGACGGCTTCGGAAGCTACGAGTCGTGTCATCGTCTTCGGTACTAGCCGATGATCGATGACGATCGAGTCGAGAGAAGCCTTATTCTAGAAATCACGTAACAACGTTTCTCACGATCATTCTGGGGCTTTCTAACTATTACCGAGAATCATATTCCCGATATAGTTTTCGGTAGTCAATCTTTAACCACCGATAACGAACAAATAATCGGAGACACTTTCCGACAGAGAGATAGAACAATCTCCACGAACAGAACAAATCAGCAGCAATTGAAAACAATTTACAACAGCTACCAATCAAGTTCTCTTCTCACAGACCTCACCCTCCTCTGTTCCCAAACAATACGATATAAGTCCTAATCCCTTGAATCTCTCCAAGCTGAATGTAGCACC
>NW_027433444.1:0-4360 GCF_044706935.1 Curcuma longa
CGTGCTCGAAACTTAGGGCAACCCGGGGTACTTTTATCTCCTATTTTCTTCACTTTCTCTAGTCGCTTCTTCGAATCTTGGATTTTGCCAAATGACTTTTACTAATGGCATTTCCTTGTTTCTCAACCTTTTGATTTCTTGATCTACTATCTACATTTACACTCGCTAAATATAAAGACTACATCTATTCCACTGCATCTAAACAGCTAATTGTCTTGACACTACTCGGATCTAATGTTACTTTATTCATCGAGCAGCCCTTTACTATTGTTGATTTCTTGGCACCCTTTTCTCCTATCACTCCTAAACAGATTATAAACAATTCCTATTATAAAGCATGGTTTATAAACACAACCAGTAGCCCTATACTCAACTCCCAACGGCACAAATAGACTCATAAACATTCTGAAAGCTTCAACCAAATTCCAACCAATGAGGAATCAACTAGGTCCTACAGAACCCAGTCATCCTTCCCTTAAGCTCTTCTCATCTTTGTATGTAGAGATATAATCTCATTCTATCAACTTATTGAGAAAGTTACAGCAGACTACTATCTGCATAGTTTTCTATAGCAAACATCCTACTCATTTCTAAAATAGCCTCATGAGCCCTATAGTTACCGATTGATCTGATCTTTTAACATGTTTTCTCTACATAACAACCTTTCCATGGATATTACTTACCTTCTTCGAAGTTGCAACTCTATCCTTTGTAATTCGGACTCTCATGTTGAATACTTGAAAACATATTCTAGAACCAAGCACGTCAAACGCTTGAAACCATACCCATGTCTAATACTCATACTAGAGTCCGAGTAACACATTATGAGCTTGCTCATGCCACATATACACCTCTGTGAAGAGCATGAGGAGACATTTGCATTCCTTGCTTATCAAAAAGGTCCCCCATAGTGTACTACTTATTCTTTTAGATATCTCTTACACTTGTCCATCACCTAGTTATTTTGCCTTTATTTTATTTAAATTCGTGTTGCATTTCTTAATATTGTTTTAGAGACACTATCAGATTAGTTATGTGATAAGCTATGGTTGATGAGATAATGGTCTTACATCCTAATGACACTTAGGAGTTAGTTCTTCTTCACCTTACAAATCTTTACAGATAAACATAAGTGACTATTCACTGTCGAGCCCACACCCATAAAAATATTATCGATTAACTGAAGATTCGATTGATAGTTAAGAGATTAATGATTCAATACTAGTTTAAGCATGTCTAACTTAAAACCATTCTTTATGCTATTCATAAAAGGAGATTATACAAGAAGAAAACATATATGTACTTCCTTACTTGGGAGACGGCAGGGTCAATGCTTGATGTGAGTGTGGCGGAAGGGCGGAACCTGCTCTGATACCATTTGTAACGCCCCACCTCTTTCTTATACTAGTAGGGAGACGTTACGTACTTAAACTTTCCTTAACTTTTACTCATTAAATAAAATAACTCAAATAAACTTTTCTTTTTCTGTTTAACATGCGGAAGCAAAAGAAATAAATATAAATTCTTGGACATAAAATAAACATTTATATAATTCTTTGATCTTATTCCGCGGTTCCGCCAACACCACACATCAAACACTTTTCCAGCTGCCTCCTCTTTCCTATAACTTTTCCTTTTATTTATCTGCAGTATGAGGAAATGCAAACTATAAGCAACGCTTAGTAAGTACATCATCTAACTCACAAAAATCATAGAAAACTTCGTAATACCACATGCTATATGAAAGAAAATGCTGGTAAATGATATGGGGAAAACTTATACTATATATAAGTGAAAATAGATAAACATCCTTCTTTGGGCCCAGCGAGGTATCAATGCAGACATCTCTTATATAGGCGAACCTTGTGCCTTGAATTCCTTTTCTTATGGGCGAACCTTAGCCACGGAAGCCGATTATGGGCGAACCTTGTGCCCTGGATTCCTTTCCTTGTGGGCGAACCTTGTGCCCAGAATCCCTTTATGCCTTGCATTTCTTATGGGCGAACCTTGTGCCCGATACCCGCCTCTTAAAAATAAAATACTTTTCTTATACTTCTTATATCATGCAATTTGGAAAGAAACAATTTACACATGCTTTAACATAAAATGATGTCATGGAATTAATACTTTATGCATGCTCTGTAAAATCATACTATGGACAGAATAAAGAAAACAACGGAGCAACTCATACTGCAGGTGAGAGATGTACTTACTTTGTCTGCTTTTAAATGCTAAGATTTGTGAAATCGAAAACTTTCTCTGAGGTGCTCTAGCGCCTTCTTCGCACGACCTAGCAAACATCATAACTACAACTTAACTAAAATCATTAACCTAATCTAATCCTTTGATTAATTGTCCATTAATTATTTAAATCTCAATACTTTAAATTAATTATTAATCGATTATCAAGCTTAACCCTTAAATATATACTAATTAATTACTAAACTTATTAAAGCAGTGAACTACTAGTTATTACAACAAATTATTAATCAAACTATTAATTACTAATTAAATCATAATTATTTATTTAATCAATCTAACTTAATTAATTAACCCTAATTTAATTTACCAATTAACAAACCGAATTAATAGCAAACTAACTAATCCTTAATGATCCTAACCAATCGAACTTATCCTATTAACTTAATTATTAATCTGATTACTATTAATTAATTGATCTAACATTAATTAACTAATCCAATTATTTAATTAATCAACTAACTTTAATTAATTAAACCTTACCTTAATTAATCAATCTTGGTTAATTAAAATCTCGCTTCGTCTTCTCCACGCGAACAGGGCAGCACGGCTTTGGCAGTGGCGCGGCTGAGGCACCGGCGGAGGTGTCGGTGTCGGCTGGACGGCGGTCGGCGGCGCTGGCGTCGTCAGTCCCAGGTGAGCGGCGGTGCTGGCTTCGGCAGAGGCGTGGGAAGGATCAGGGCGATGGCGTCCCGGCGGCAGAGGCGTTCAGTCTTCACACGGCGGCGTTGGCCTCCGTCTCTATGCAGGGCGTCGGGCGAAGAGAGGATCACCGACGGCGGCACTGGATCGGGGCAGACGAAGGCGGCGGCTCGGGCAGCAGGGCGTCGGGCGAAGAGCTGGCTCGCGGCGGACGGCGACACTGGATCGGGGCAGACGAAGGCGGCGAAGGGCGCGGCGGAGGTTGGCTAGGGCTTGGGATGATCTGCGGCCTCCTCTTATAGCCCCCTCCTCGGTCCGTTCCGAGGTTTCCGCCGGCAAAATCGGCGGCGGCGGGGTCCGCGCGGGCGGACGCGGCTCGGTGGGGGCGCGGGTCGCGCGGAGAAGAGGCGGCGAGAGAAAAAGAAAATTCTTTTATAAATAGGAGTGCACAGTACTCCTAACTTCGGGTTTAAGAAATCCCGATTAAACCGGGTTTAATTTTCCAAATCGAACCAGATCAAATTTTGGTTCGCTTGGTTCGGCCATCAAACGACCTCCAAATTGACCCAAACAAATTTCGTTGGATTCGTCTTGCAAAGACGAATCTTTTCACCTATTTTATTTTCCCAAACTCCCTTCTATCATTTAACCAAAAGACCTTTATTGAAAATTTAAATCTAATTAAAAATCCTAAAAATAGGGAGAAATAATCCGGGTGTTACACACGCAGGCTGGAGTCGACCTAGATGGGCATCTGAGTCGACTCAGGAGGGCTATAAAAGGAGGTCACGAGCAGCAGCCAGAATACAACATTGATACGCCTTCTTTTCGACAAGAGCCACTACTGAACGCAACCGAGGCCAACCTCTTGCAACCGGGGAAGATCCAGAAGGGGTGCGCGGCGCTCAAGACTTAGGATTGGCTACCAAAAGTTTACTTTTGTTGTTTGTTTTACTTTCCTGTTATTTCATTGTTATTATCTTTGGACTGTAAGACGGGTTACTCCGCCTCTGAACGACGTTCGGAAAGGAGACCACTAGTGGACGGGTGCCTCCCGAATTAGGCCTTGGACGTACTAACCCTGGGGGGTTAGGAACCAAGTAAAAATCCCGCGTGTCCTTCTTTATTGTTTTCTAATATTCCGCTGCAAGTGTTTATAGTAAAATGAAACCAAGAGAAAAGTCATACGCGTTATTCACCCCCCCCCCTCCCTAGCGCGTATCCCGATCCTACAAATATCTGCTAGGTTTGACTTTGACTCAACATGTGAGAGTACAATGTCTCCCCTTTGCAACATGGTCTCTAATGAACTGATGTCGTACTTCAATATATTTGGTCCTTGAATGATGGATTCAATTTTTTGTAAGGTTTATGATGCTTATGTTGTCATACAACACTTGCATACCCTTGTAGGATAATCCATAGTCCTCTAAAGTGTGTATCATCCACAACAATTGTG
>NW_027433445.1:0-2680 GCF_044706935.1 Curcuma longa
ATCAAGGCTTTGGCACAGAGAAAGCATGATGGTCACACTAGGTCATTAGGGCTTAGAGCTTATACTGATTGGCACTAGTGCTAGTGGGAGATTGTTAGTGAGAGCCCTAGAGCCAATCATATGATGATTGTTGTATGGACTCATTGTATCATATTTCTATTTATAAAGACATTTCATTTTGGTTATTATACTTACTTGTATTGGTGCCAAATAACTAAGTATAGTAGCGTCCTTGAGTAGAGCGTTCATATCTATATCAATCGATTGGTTGAATCGATAGTGAGATGATATAGAGAACACTACTCTTAATGATTCCTAGTCAAGTATTAACATTCAGGGACAATGTTAATGCGACGAGACTAGCATGTAGGTCAACACGATGACTTGATCTCACAAGTCATGGATATGAGATATCAAGTTGACACATGGGTATACATTGGAGAATGTATACTGAATGACCCGCCATGAGAAAGTATCATGGATCGTTATATGAGTGTCATATACTTTCTCATGTGGCTATTAGTATGACTATTAGTCCTTAGACCTGAAGTCACCATGGTTCCCTACATAAGGAGTTACTTACTTTGGCTTCGTCAAACGTCACCCGTAACTGGGTGGACTATAAAGGCGATTACTGGGTATGTAACAAATTATGCGGAGGGATGTGAGTGATGTAGATGGGATCTATCCCTCCCATATAACGGGAGTGATATCATAGTTCTTGATAGAGTGAGACCACTAAAGTGCATGACCATGCCCAAATGAGTCAACATGTGATGTTGAGCTCGTTTGATTGTAGTGAGTCTACTTGGAGTTCAAGACACAGATTGATTAGAGGATGACACGGTCTATGCCTCGGTTTGATCAATCATGATATCAAGGATAGAAGGACATTGTCACATATTGTGAAGAGTCACAATTAGTAGTCACAATGGTGATGTTGGATCTCAACATTCTTGTAACTTGGGTAGTAGTGATGTGTTGCTAGATACCGCTCACTACTTATGTTTCTAAATGAGTTTAGGAGCATTGCCAACGTTACAAGAACCTATAGGGTCACACACAAAGGGCAATTAGGTGGAGATTAGGTTCATATGATGAACCAAGAGGATTAGATTCATGTGATGAATCAAATTGGGTTAAGTGTAATCCAAACTAGACTAGTGGAGTTGATTTGATCAACCTTGGAGATTAGAAGTCAAGTTTGACTTGACTTGAGAAGGAGGACTTTATAGTCAAGTTTGACTTGACTTGGGGGTCAAGTTTGACTTGACTTTGTGCCACATCATCATCAAGTTTGACTTGACTTTTGCCATGTCATAGTCCATGTTGACTTGACTTATGCCACCTCATGGTCAATGCTTGACTTGACCAATTGACTTTGAGTTGAGGTGGCATAAGTGGTGGCCAATGATGATGCTCCACATCATCAAGGGTTGCCACCTCATGGGGGTTACAAAGGAGGTTTGTAACTCATGGCAATTGATGGCATTTAATGGCCTTGATGAAGCTTAATGTGGCCGGCCACATAGAGGAGTTTGTGTGTTGATTTTTCATTCATTCCTCTAATTCACTTCTTCTCCCTTAGTGTTTTTCTCTTCTCTTCTCCCTCTCCTCTAGTGCTGGCCGAAACCTCCTAAGGTGCTAGCACACCTTGTGGTTTCGTTTTCTCCACCAATTTGTTCGTGTGGATACCAATAGAGGAGCGGCACTTGACGCTCTCGAGATCCGGCACCCTTTTGGACGAGCGGGATACGCGAAGGGCACGCATCGAGGGTAAAAGTCTTTTTACATGTAGATCTAGAGTAGATCTAGGAGTAGAAACCATGTATGTGCAATTTTATTATTTTCGCACGGATCCGGTGGCATGGGCTTCGGGGTTTCCGCAACGCAAAAAGCGATTTTTGCGGCCCGAAAAACCCAACATACGACAGCAGGAGCTGCCTGGTATAATGTAGGCATCGCGGGAGGAGGTACCACTGGTGGGACAGTGAACACTGCCGGAGTGGGTACCTCTGGAGGTATGTTAGTTGTGCCGGGGGTATTGCGGGGTCCACTGCTGGGTAAGTAGAAGAGACCCCCGGAGACTGAGAGCCCGAAGCGCCCGCAATGCCATGAGAAGTCTGTCCTTGAGTGACAGGCTCAACCTCAGTAGGCCCCTCTAGTAGCTCGGCCATCAAAAACTCGAACATCCTCTTGCGTGGCCGTCCTGCACCACGTCTCCGCGCAGTAGCAAGTCTTCCCCGAGTCATATCTATTAACATTATCACCAAGTATTACGAAAAGTACAAAATTGCTACATTAGACATTTTACCTATTGTCGTCTGGAGATGCCTTGTCGCCGCTAGTCCCAAACATGACCTTGTCGCAATAATGACTCTAAAATAAAAATCCAAAAAACACCGAAAGACTCGAAAACTTCGCTCTGATACCAAATAAATTGTCACGCCCTGGGAGATGACTATCCGAAAATTTTGACAGCACCTCCCCTGTAACAATTGTCATTTCCCAGGATACATATCTATCATAAGGCCACAATCCATAAACAAAACATGTCAAAAGTGCATAACAAACACAATATAAGGCTCACAAGGCCACACCCCGTAAATATAACAAAAACACTAAAATCGAACATATATAAGAAGATCCATACTATATAGAACCATACCGATACAAATAC
>NW_027433446.1:0-1319 GCF_044706935.1 Curcuma longa
ATGACTTCCTACATGAATTCATCAAACATATGGAAGATGAGTTTGAGATGAGTCTAGTTGGGGAGCTCAATTTCTTCTTAGGACTACAAGTAAAACAAACGAGTGAGGGAACCCATGTGTTTCAAACAAAATATGCAAAAGAAATGATAAAGAAATTTGGAATGGAAAATGCTAAAACAATAACAACTCCAATGGGAACAAATGTGAAACTAGATAAAGATGATGAGGGTAAAAGTACAGACTCAAAACAATATAGGAGCATGATTGGTAGCTTACTCTATCTAACCGCTAGTAGACCGGATATTTTATTTGCGGTTGGGATGTGTGCAAGGTATCAATCATGTGCAAAAGAATCACACCTTGCAGCTGTAAAAAGAATTTTAAAATACATTAAGGGAACCTTAAATGTAGGTCTTTGGTACCCAAGAAACCAAAATTTTGATCTAATTGGGTATACTGACTCAGATTATGCAGGATGTAAGTTAGATAGAAAAAGCACTAGTGGTGGATGTCAATTTCTTGGAGCCTCCTTAGTTAGTTGGAGTAGTAGAAAACAACCATGTGTAGCTTTGTCTACTACTGAGGCAGAGTATGTGGCAATCAAATCTTGCCGATATATTCACCAAACCACTACCCGAAGCCGAATTCACAAAAATAAGAAGAGGGTTAGGTTAAAAGGATGGAAAGTATCTCCATTGGCATGAGGCCTTTTGGGGAGAGCCCAAGAGCAAAGTCATGAGGGCTTAGGCCCAAAGTGGACAATATCATGTCATTGTGGAGATACGAACATTCTTTTAGACCCAACAAGTGGTATCAGAGCGAGACCGCTCTTCACCGGACTAACCGCCGGATGAGCCATGATCCAGATCTAACCATGTGCTTTGAACCTTAAAAATAAAGGAAGTGGGTGCTCCCGTGTCTGAATCAAGAGGACCAGACACCAGGTGAAAGTCCTAGTAGGTCGGGTGGACCGAGGGGCAAAAATCCTAGTTGTGACTAGGTGAAAGTCCTAGTAGGTCGGGTGGACCGAGGGGCAAAAAGTCCTAGTTGCGGCTAGGTGAAAAAGTCCTGGTGGGTCGAGGATTCAGGGGGGCCTGTGGTCCTTTGTTTGAGGGGGGATTGTTGGGTTGCAAGGGTGCAAACATAGTCCCACATCTAAAGCACATGGAAAAGATCATGGGGTTAAAAGGATGGAAAGTATCTCCATTGGCATGAGGACTTTTGGGGAGAGCCCCAAGAGCAAAGCCATGAGGGCTTAGGCCCAAAGTGGACAATATCATGTCATTATGGAGATACGAACATTCTTTTAGACCCAACAG
>NW_027433447.1:0-23435 GCF_044706935.1 Curcuma longa
CGAGCGTTGGCGGGTCCTGGAGTGCCCGTCAAGGGCGCTAGCGCATACCCCGGGGTGATCATCACCACCTGCACCTCACATCTCGGCACAGTGGAACGTGTAACCTGCCTGCTGTCCAAGTCAACCACAACATTTCCTTTAATTCATAGCGCCTAACAGAACGTAGCAGCAAGGGACAACCCACCCATACAGACAGCCTGCGGGGAGGATGGCACTACTGGCAAAGACCGTCTGGCGAAAAGGCCGCTGGCGCGAAGCGTGGTAGGCCTGCGCCGGGGGAGCATAGGGAGGAAAGGGAGCCCGGACGGTGGAAGAGCCAGTGGAAGCCGGGTCATTTGACGGGGAAATGGAAGGGACGGTAGATCTTTCGTAGTTTTGAATAGCGTCGGCCCTAGAGGTTCGGATTAGTCGTAAATAGCCCCAAAGGCTACTTATTTCCTCTGCGTAGCAGAGGTACTTATCTTATATTATATACAGTTAGTCTACGCCTTTGGGGCTATTTATCTCCTTGGGAATTTATTATAGTATGGCGGCCCCACCATATATTTGGCGGTCGGCCCTAATATATCGGGAATTTATTATAGCCATACTATAATATAAGTTCAAATATATAGTAAGGGCCGCCATACTATAATATAAGTTCAAATATATAGTAAGGGCCGCCTTACTATAATATAAGTTCCTCCTCAATTGTATATATTAGGGGCAGAGGAGTAAATTGCTACGCAGAGGAGTTAAATTGCGTAGCAATTTACGACTATCCGATCGACTATCCGACCGCCAAATATATGGTGGGGCCGCCTTACTATAATATAAGTTCCTCCTCAATTGTATATATTAGGGGCAGAGGAGTAAATTGCTACGCAGAGGAGTAAATTGCTACGCAGAGGAGTTAAATTGCGTAGCAATTTACGACTATCCGATCGACTATCCGACCGCCAAATATATGGTGGGGCCGCCTTACTATAATATAAGTTCCTCCTCAATTGTATATATTAGGGGCAGAGGAGTAAATTGCTACGCAGAGGTCGGTCGGCCCTTACTATATATTGGCGTAAATTGCGTAGCAGAGGAGATAAATAGCCCCAAAGGCTATTTACGACTAATCCGATCGACTCTGCTACGCAATTTACGCCAAAGGAGATAAATAGCCCCAAAGGCGTAGACTAATCCGCCTGTATATAATATAAGTTCCTCTGCTACGCAGAGCAGATAAATAGCCTTTGGGGCTATTTACGACTAAGCCTAAAATAAATATAAATTACGATCGCCAAATATATAGTAAGGGCCGCCATACTATAATATAAGTTCAAATATATGGCCTAAAATAAATATAAATTCCGCCTTACTATAATATAAGTTCCTCTGCGTAGCAATTTATACTCCTCTGCGTAGCAATTTACGACTAATCCCCCTTACTATATATTGGCTTATATTTTTGGGCACGACCTGCGATAGCGACGTGTCATTCATTCTTGGAAAAAGAGGGGGGGAGCGAGCCAATGTATCAATGAATAGATAGAGTCAACGGTAGACAGACATGCCTACACGCGACTTCCGAGGTCGAGCAGTCTCCATTTCACTACAGGATTTTCGAATGAATGCTGGGCTGGGCCACCTCGAATGGCGTGAGCCGCATGCGGGGAGACCCGCACGTACGGTTTTCAGGGGGAGGAGGCCTACTGACCGGCCGGCGCCCACCCGACTAGAGGGACTGAGAAATTAATAGAGTACAACACTTTTCTTCAAGCTTTACCTTATTCTGATCGTTCAGAGGGCGATCGCGGAGTCACTGAATGAAGTCCTCCCTTTCTTTCGGAGGTGCTGACCCGCTGCGAGGCAGATATGACTAAGTGACATATTGAATATGGCGACGACTACAGCATGTCGTAGAAGGAGATAAGAGGTGGTGGAGCCAACGACCCACTAAGACTCACGTATCTACAACTACATCCCCGAGCGGCAGTCAAACGGAGGCGTGAATGCAAGATGCCAGCGGAATGATCGGCCGGACAGAGGGTCCTTCCCACCGCGTCCTTCCTTCTGTGTCGGAGATACAAAGCGAGTGCACCGGAAAAGAACGGGAACTGAGTCGTCCATGGCGAAGCATCCGAAGCATAACTGCCCACTCACACGATCTTTGCCGAGAGATAGGAGCATTCGGTGGAACCGGTGAACTACACTTGCATCTTGATAGATGTGTGGGACAGAGGGCTCGTGGTACGCCCACCCTTCCTCCGCTTTGATAACCGTGTGAACGGAGAGTGGGCAGAGCGGAAGGAGGTCCTCATACGGAGTCGCACACTTGAGCAGTGCGGGTTCTAGTTATCTCCCTTGGGGCACAGACGAAGTTTTTTTTTAAGAGTCTTTTTTTCTTAGTGATTGGAAAGGTTGGTATGTTATAAAAAAAGGAAGGCAGAGGTCAGTACTTCGAATGGCGAAGAGAGAGGGCCTCTTTAGATAGCTCGTTTTAAAGTTAGGAAAGAGTCAATGGTACACCATTGACGACCTGTTGCTGTAGAGTGAATGAAGGAGCCATACTATAATAAATTCTTTGGGCCCTTACTATATATTGGGGAGTGAAATTGCATAGCAATTTACGACTATCCGCCATACATATAAGTTCTATCCGCCATACATATAAGTTCTATCCGCCATACATATAAGTTCTATCCGCCATACATATAAGTTCTATCCGCCATACATATAAGTTCTATCCGCCATACATATAAGTTCTATCCGCCATACATATAAGTTCTAATCCGACGCCATTCACGACTGGTGAGGGCAGGGAGTCCTGATAGGCTCGAGCGCGATGAGGGCAGACGTAAGGGCCGACTGAGTAAGTACGACAGATGGCTCGCAATACCGTAATTTAGGGAGAGAGAAGATCTTTATACGTTTTGAATAACGTCGGATAGAACTTATATGTATGGCGGATAGAACTTATATGTATGGCGGAATTTATATTGATTTTAGGGCTTAGTCGTAAATAGCCCCTTTGGCTATTTATCTGCCCAATATATATACAGGGGTAGCAGAGGAACTTATATTATATACAGGCGGATTAGTCTACGCCTTTGGGGCTATTTATCTCCTTTGGGAATTTATTATAGTATGGCGGCCCCACCATATATTTGGCGGTCGGCCCTACCATATATTGGGAATTTATTATAGTATGGCGGCCCCACCATATATTTGGCGGTCGGATAGTCGATCGGATAGAACTTATATGTATGGCGGATAGTTGTAAATTGCTATGCAATTTCACTCCTCAATTTACTATATTAGGGGCAATTTCACTCCTCTGCTACGCAATTTCACTCCTCTGCTATGCAATTTCACTCCTCTGCTACGCAATTTCACTCCTCTGCTACGCAATTTATACTCCTTCCTGAGGATAGTCTACAATTGCTACGCAATTTATACAATTTACTATATTTTAGGCCATGTTAGACCTGTTGCTTAGGCCTAAAATAAATATAAATTCCGATAGGGAATATTGAGATATGGCAGATCTTTCGTAGTTTTGAATAACTATAGCGTCGGATAGTCTACAATTGCTACGCAATTTATACAATTTACTATATTTTAGGCCATGTTAGACTGCGTAGAAGCGACGTGGACGGGGCCTTTTTAAAAGTGACGCTTTGCTCGCTTCCGAGGGTGCCCTTGAGCCTTACCCTTTCGAGCAAGCTTTCGCCCCCGTCGTTCTCACTCCTTATGGAACGGCTCAAACAAAAAAAACCTCTCTCTCACGTCGCGATGCAGCAACAGGTCGTGAATGGCTATCGGCCATGAACTCTACCGTACCTAATATTAAATTACGGTATTGCGAGCCTAAGCAAATTAAGGTATTACGTAAATGGTGTACCTGATATGTACGTTCTCTTCCCTTACTTATTATAGTCTGCCCTAAATTACGGTATTGCGAGCGCGTCATTATCATTCGCAGTCGTGAATGGCTATTCAAAACGTAGAAAGATCTACCGTTCTCACTCGTCCCTCAACTACTTGAGCTTTAGCTTCCGCGACCCGTTTCCTGAAGTAGCCTTTCGTCGCCCTACCATTCACTATCAAACTGCTTGCTTGCCCTACTGAAGTACCAAAGGTGCGCGGAGCCCGCTTACTCTTAATATGTTTGCTACTGAAAGAAGTAGGGCTCCTATTGAAATTCCCTCTCGGCTTTCAAGACTCTTATAATGAGTAGTTACGCTGCCATTTTTCCAATATCATGGAATAGCATGGCCCGGGGCTAAGGTCACTCCAGTGGGAGAGCCGTGTTATGGGTGACCTTATAGCACGGTTCAGAGAGCACTTGTGTATGTGATGCAAGTGAACGTGTACGAAAAAGCTGTCGTCAAGTTTCGTTGTTCGTTCCGTCGTCGACCCTATCTATGTTTCTACGATGGCCCAAGAACACGCTCATTCTTCAGCCGTAGAGACACTTTTGAATTGCGAGGTACCATTACGAGCTCAATATATACGAGTTTTCTTCCGTGAAATAACTCGAATTTCAAATCATTTACTTGCTTCAACTACTCATGCTATGGATGTGGGAGCATCAACTCCGTTCCTTTGGGCTTTTGAGGAGCGGGAGAAATTGTTGGAATTCTATGAAAGAGTCCCGGGAGCCAGGATGCATGCCAGTTTCATACGACCTGGTGGAGTGGCACAAGATCTGCCTCTTGGCTTATGTCGAGATATTGATTCCTCCACACAACAATTTGCTTCTCGTATCGACGAATTAGAAGAGATGTCAACCGGCAACCGTATCTGGAAACAACGATTAGTGGATATTGGTACTGTCACTGCACAGCAAGCAAAGGATTGGGGATTCAGTGGTGTAATGTTAAGAGGTCGTGCGACATGAAGACATTGATAGCAATATGGGGGAAGTTCCCATCAGGCAACAACGGTTCTGCCTGACCCTACACAAGCATGCATATGTTGTCCGTTAAGATGTAGTGTGAAGCCTTGGAGACGACGTACCCGGGGCTAGGGTGAGCTGAGGGGGGACAGCGTCAGTGAGCGAATGTGTGTAAGCCCAGTCAATTCTTCCTATTCTAGGCGGGGCGGGCCATCCACCTTCGAATGGTCTTGGTCTGTAGGACCGTGAACGGATTCGCCTCTGGCCTCTGGGCACGTCGGAACCGCATGAGTTCACCGGGGTGGAGCACGGTCCGCCAAAATCGGCATAGGTTAGGTGCTATTGATGGAACATGGTAAGCCCTTTTTTCTCCATATGGAAGTGCTGCAGGCACATAGAGATGTGGGTAGAGGAAGTCTCAAAAAGCGAAGGCCGAGCTGTAGGTCACGTGACCTGCACCGAAAAGGTGGCTGACTGGGCTTTCTCCTGGATCAAAGCAGATCAGCTCGCCGAATTCGTCGATCGAATCGGACGCCCCGGAACGTCGAATGAAAATAGGTGGCCGGGTTCTCTTTCTACAACCCTCCAACTATGATAGGCCCGGCCCCCTTCCCCCTATCCCTCCCTTCTGTTTAGGAGCGGGATTTGCCCTTAAGAAAAAACGGCAAGATAGTTAGCACGTAGGCGGCATATAGCCCTTAGCCGTGAATGGCATTGCCTTTAATAGTCAAATATGGCAACTACTAATGAACTTAAGGAAAGGACATGAACAGTAGCAGCAGTCGTTCATGGCGATTCGAAACTACGAAAGATCTTTACATTCATTTGCCCCTTCTAATGCAATGCTTGGTGGTACGGAAGGCACGGACTCCGCGAGCGTCCCGCACCCTCAGAGAAAGAAACTCCTCAACCATCACAAAAAAAGAAGTATGACGCTCTGTGTCTGTTGGTCATAGTTCCTTGCTGTTGCGGCCGGTGCTCGTTTGCGCGCGCGTGAACCACCCCCTTAAGGAAAGATGCCTATAGGGGGAGAATGATTCGAGCCGTATGAAGGGAAACTTCCACGTACAGTGTGTTTTGGGGGGGAAGGAGCCCGACAGGGTCCCCTACTGACTTGGCCCGGGCAGCAGTTCAAGTTCAGTGGTGGGCCTACCCATCCCAACCTGGGGTATGCTGGGATTCGCGAAAAGCAGCACCTTACGATGTTTATGACCAATCGGATCCTGACGTACCAGTAGGTACCAGAGGAGATCGCTATGATCGTTACTGTATCCGTATCGAGGAGATGCGACAAAGTGTTCGGATCATTGTGCAATGTCCTAATCAAATGCCTAGTGGCATGATCAAAGCCGATGATCGTAAGCTATGTCCTCCATCACGATGTCGAATGAAACTATCCATGGAATCGTGCGCCGTGTGAAACGTAGATCATCGCCGTTCTTAACCGAGACTCAGGTTAAGCTCCGTCTCGGAACCGTCGTGGGGTTAGGAGTCAAGCATCCCGAGGTTTGCGCATCTCGTTGGGCGTGGAGAAGCATTGGGAACCCCAATATCTTTCTTCGGAGCAGTTTCTTTTCCCGTCCCCTCGCCCCGGCATAGCGCTTCGCTTCCGGTTCTTCGGATTCTCCCTTCTTCATTGATCTGGGGGAAAGGGAACCGTCTACCAGTTGGGAAGCTAGACATCAAGGTTGTGGCTTGATGAGGATAACTAAGCTGACACGCCGGAGTTGGCTGCTGGCACAACTGGGTGGTGCCTTACCGCACCGCAGGCGCACGCGCGGTAGCGTTCGTGGTGGTGCTTCAGGATTCCAATGTACTGCGTCCAAGATCAGAACGAGCTTGCCGGCGGACCACTGCCGTCCCATTCTTTAGTGAGCTGGAGCGCTGCCATCTTATCCACTGAACTAGCGTCAAGCTATCGCTTCGGGTCGAAGCACTAAAAGATAAGGGAAAGGCGGCGGCATAGGAACCACGGGAACCCAGGAGAGAGAAAGACGATGTACGGGATAGGGGATCCTCGTAGTAGGCTGGACCAAAAGGAAGCCGAGAGAGGGCAGTCTTTAGAAGCAAGAGGAACGGTAGAGTGAATGGCCGATAGCCATTCACGTAATACCAGTAATTTGCTGCGATAGCGACGTGGAGCTTCGCTCTTATCTTCTTCCCGTAGGAGTAGCACAAAAAGAGGGATTAGCATTCCCCATGAGAAAGCACTAAGACCTTCCGGCTCCGCGCACTGGTCAAAGGCTGTAGCGACGGGAAAGCGGCCACTAGTGACGAAGTGAACCCCGTAGAGTAAATTACAGGAGTGAATGTTGACATTCACGACTACTTATTATTATTTTGCGTGCCATTTAAATATTCGACTTGTTGCTTAGGTCCGAGTGAGTAAGTACGTTATTATAGTTAGGGGCAGATCTTTCGTAGTTTTGAATAGTTTCGGATTAGTCGTAAATAGCCCCAAAGGAGATAAATAGCCCCAAGAAGATAAATAGCCCCAAGAAGATAAATAGCCCCTTTGGCCCTACCTGTATATAATATAAGTTCTAATCAGCCTGTATATAATATAAGATAAGTACCTCGGCTACGCAGAGGCATATAAATAGCCAAAGGGGCTATTTACGACTAAGTAGACTAACTGTATATAATATAAGATAAGTACCTCTGCTATGCAGAGCATATAAATAGCCTTTGGGGCTATTTACGACTAAGTAGAATAAACCGCCTTACTATAATATAAAGACCTCAGCTATGCCTCTTTGTGAGTCGAAAATAGACCCAAAGGCTATTTATATGCCTCTGCGTGGCAGAGGTACAACTCTTATATTATATACAGTTAGTCTACGCCTTTGGGGCTATTTATCTCCTTAGCCTTTGGGTCTATTTTCGACTAACTTACTTACTTTTATATTGGGCCCCAAAAATCTAGTAAGTTGTAGCAGAGGTACTTATATTATATACAGGCGGATTAGAACTTAATATTATGAATGTAGGGCCTTTGGGGCTATTTATCTCCTCTGCGTAATTTACTAGATTTTTGGGGAGTGAAATTGCATAGCAGAGGAGTGAAATTGCATAGCCCCTTACTATATATTTGGCGATCGGATTAGTCTACAATAGCCCTTGGGGCTATTTATCTCCTCTGCTACGCATAGGAGTGAAATTGCATAATTTACTAGATTTTTGGGGAGTGAAATTGCGTAGCAGAGGAACTTATATTATAGTAAGGCGGCCCTTACTATATATTGGCGTAAATTGCGTAGCAGAGGAGATAAATAGCCCCAAAGGCTATTTACGACTAATCCGATCGACTCTGCTACGCAATTTACGCCAAAGGAGATAAATAGCCCCAAAGGCGTAGACTAATCCGCCTGTATATAATATAAGTTCCTCTGCTACGCAGAGCAGATAAATAGCCTTTGGGGCTATTTACGACTAAGCCTAAAATAAATATAAATTCCGATCGCCAAATATATAGTAAGGGCCGCCATACTATAATATAAGTTCAAATATATAGTAAGGGCCGCCATACTATAATAAATTCCCAATATATGGCCCTAAAAGAATAAATTCCGCCATACATATAAGTTCTATCCGACCGCCAAATATATAGTAAGGGCCGACCGCCCCAATATATGGTAGGGCCGACCGCCCCAATATATGGTAGGGCCGCCATACATATAAGTTCTATCCGCCATACATATAAGTTCTAATCCAAACGCCATTCACGACTGTTGCTAGGGAAGATCAGTAGTAGTTTTGAATAAAGGAGTATAAATTGCTACGCAGAGGAACTTATATTATAGTAAGGCGGCCCTTACTATATATTTGGCGATCGGCCCTTACTATATATTTGGCGGTCGGCCCGGGCCGCCATACATATAAGTTCTATCCGATCGACTATCCGACCGCCAAATATATGGTGGGGCCGCCATACTATAATAAATTCCCGATATATTAGGGCCGCCATACTATAATATAAATTCCCAATACCCAAAAATATAGTAAATTCCCTAAAAGAAATCTAAATTCCGCCATACTATAATAAATTCCCGATATATTAGGGCCGCCATACTATAATATAAGTTCAAATATATAGTAAGGGCCGCCATACATATAAGTTCTATCCGACGACTATCCGACGCCATTCACGACTGTTGCTGCGGAGAGGTCCCTCACAGTCAGGTGCGATGCAATTGCCCCCAAGTATCCCTCTTCCCATTTTTGGGGTTGAGGCGAGAAATGGCTTGATGAACCGTTCCGTTCGCCACGCACCGGCCCCATTCACTTGCAACTCGTAGAGGGTATCCGTAAGGATAGGCCCCACAACTATCAAAGTAACGTGGGGTTGAAACACTATAGTGCCTACCTCCGCTCCGAGCCTCTCGTGCCCGCCCTTTCTGTCAAGTAGGCTACTTTTTCCGGAACGCTGTCCGGCCGTGACCTTATATGTTTATCTTCGATGCTGTCATTTCGAAATGTCCGCTTCAACCGCTCTTTCACCTCCCACTAAGTTGGCTTGACGAGCGCAGATGAGGAAGCGGGAGCAATAAAACCAATAATCTCTTTCTTGTCCTTCTACGGGGCAAAGAGAAGCGCTTTCGCAACTGAGAAAGCGAACGGTCGAGGGTTCGACGACTTAGTCGAGCGTTAGCGAAGCGGAACGAAGCGCAAATATACTAAGGAGTTTATGCTGAGCCTCGGTAGCGAAGCACTTAAGATGAAGCGTGGGTAGCAAGACAACGCAACGCGTTAGCGAAGCCTCATTCTCATAGCGAGGTGCTTCGAGTTAGCGAAGCGCTGTAGTTGCGCCGAAGCCTATGTGCTATAATGCTGAACCAAGGACGCTCCGCCTTATCTATAGAAGCAGTCAACTGAGTTCTGAACGAATGGGATCCTTGGTGAGTAATGGCTCAATCTATAGATAGAAAGCCCTATGATGGGAAACTACCACGTTAGGTTTGGAGAGAGATGGGACCAGTTATAGTTTAGGGGGAGCAGATGCAAGCTTTTTCTTTCCATAGCCGGCCAAATGACTACAGGATCATCGGTCTACTCTACCTCAATTCACCATTTCGAACCTTATACAGAAGGTTTTTCCGTACCAGCTCCTTCTACCTATACCGCTGTTGAAGCACCTAAAGGAGAATTTGGTGTCTTTCTTGTCAGTAATGGAAGCAATCGTCCCTACCGTTGTCAAATAAGAGCACCTGGCTCTGCCCATTCACAAGGACTCGATTCTATGTCCAAACATCACATGCCAGCAGATGTAGTCACCATCATAGGTACTCAAGATATTGTGTCTGGAGAGGTAGATAGATAGGACTAGGTCTTGCTCGATCAGGACTTGATTGCGAGCCAAAAGACCAGAAGAACTAAGGAAAGACCGCATTTAGAACAGAAGCTCATTTACTCCGCAATTTAGACAGCTCGTTGGCTTGACGTTGCGGTTTCGGTTCGATCCACTATCCTTTTTTTAGTAAACCCTTTACTCTATCCAAATCTGTGGTAAGATGAAGAAGAAAAAGACACTTTCCATATTAATATTAGAAGCTTTCATAACCACTCTGATCTTGTTAAGTCCGATTCTTTATCTGAAAATAATGGGTCATACTCTGACCCCGACCTCTTGCCCCCGTCCCTCACCACGAAGTGATTCAGCCTCCAGTGAATGACGTTCTGGTCGCGGTGATTCAGAATATTGTGGGGCGTCTTGAGGTTCTATTGTCGCAGGAAGGGCTCCATGCCGGACCAAAGCAAAGCCGTCACCAATCGGGGAGTGGGATTCCCCGGCCCCCGGAGGAAAGACTCCTCCTTGCCTTGGAGTTCTTGGACTCTCTTGATCAGGAAGAAAGATGGAATTCCTTATAAAAAGTGATAAGGAAGGAAATCAAACGCGTTGTTTGAGAAGGAGAAGAGCCTGACAAAGAATAAGAATCAAAGTCAGGCTCTCCCTGGACTCTATGACGCAGGACTTCTTTCTAAGCCTCACATAATTGGAATTTATCTGACATTCCACGTTTCCGAAACGGATCCTATCAAATATCTCACATTTTCCATGATTCTCTCTATTTTAGGTATTCGGGGAATCCTCCTTAATAGACGAAATATTCCTATTATGTCAATGCCAATTGAATCAATGTTATTAGCTGTCAATTCGAACTTTTTGGTATTTTCCGTTTCTTTGGATGATATGATGGGTCAATCATTTGCTTCATTAGTTCCAACAGTGGCTGCTGCGGAATCCGCTATTGGATCAGCCATTTTCGTTATTACTTTTCGAGGGAGAGGGACTCAAAGTGCTCGCAATACCGTAATTTAGGGCCGAGTGAGAACGACGGGGCGACGTGAGTGAATGGCTATCCGAACAGTCGTTCATGGACTTGCATACCTACGTCGTGAATGGCGTCGGATTAGAACTTATATGTATGGCGGATAGAACTTATATGTATGGCGGCCCTTACTATATATTTGAACTTATATTATAGTATGGCGGCCCTACCATATATTGGGGCGGTCGGATAGTCGGTCGGCCCTAATATATATTGGGAATTTATTATAGTATGGCGGCCCCACCATATATTTGAACTTATATTATAGTATGGCGGCCCTTACTATATATTTGGCGGTCGGATAGAACTTATATGTATGGCGGATAGTCGATCGGATAGTCGTAAATTGCTACGCAATTTACTCCTCTGCTACGCAATTTACGCCAAATATATGGTGGGGCCGATCGCCAAATATATAGTAAGGGCCGCCATACTATAATATAAGTTCAAATATATGGCCTAAAATAAATATAAATTCCGCCTTACTATAATATAAGTTCCTCTGCGTAGCAATTTATACTCCTTCCATGAACATTCAAAACTACGAAAGATCTTACCATGAACGACTGTTGTTAGCGGGCTCGACCAGAAGAGTTCATTCCAAGAGTTCATGGCCATCGGATAGTCGTGAATGGACGATAGCCACGTCGCCCCGTCTACACGTCGCGATGCTCATCGGCCCTTACTATATATTTGGCGTAAATGGAAGGAGTATAAATTGCTACATTTACTATATTTTTGGGGAGTAAAATTGCTACGCAGAGTCGATCGGATTAGTCGTAAATAGCCTTTGGGGCTATTTATCTCCTCTGCTACGCAATTGTAGCAATTTAACTATATTAGGGCCGCCATACTATAATATAAATTCCCAAAGGAGATAAATAGCCCCAAAGGCGTAGACTAATCCGCCTTACTATAATATAAGTACCTCTGCTACGCAGAGCAGATAAATAGCCTTTGGGGCTATTTACGACTAAGCCCTAAAAGAAATCTAAATTCCGCCATACTATAATAAATTCCCGATATATTAGGGCCGCCATACATATAAGTTCTATCCGCCATACATATAAGTTCTATCAGACGGGGCCTTCTCCTTTCTCCCTGATATTGACGGTCGATCCCAGCAAGTCTAACATGGCAAAAAATAGTTATTAAAAACGTAGATACGAAAGACCTAACATATCTCTTCAGCACCAGTCGTGAATGGCGTCGGATTAGTCGGTCGGATAGTCGGTCGGCCCTAATATAGTTAAATTGCTACAATTGCTATGCAATTTCACTCCTCAATTTACTATATTAGGGCCCTGTATATATATTGGGGAACTTATATTATATACAGGCGGATTAGTCGTAAATAGCCTTTGGGGCTATTTATCTCCTCTGCGTAATTTACTATATTTTGGGGAGTTAAATTGCCCCTAATATAGTAAATTGAGGAGTGAAATTGCATAATTTACTATTTTTTGGGGAACTTATATTATATACAGGCGGATTAGTCGTAAATAGCCTTTGGGGCTATTTATCTCCTCTGCGTAATTTACTATATTTTTAGGGGAGATTCGGATTAGTCGTAAATAGCCTTTGGGGCTATTTATCTCCTCTGCATAGCCCCTTACTATATATTTTATTTGGCGATTGGATTAGTCTACGCCTTTGGGGCTATTTATCTCCCCAAAAATCTAGTAAATTACGCAATTTACGCCAAAGGAGATAAATAGCCCCAAGAAGATAAATAGCCCCTTTGGCGTAGACTAACTGTATATAATATAAGATAAGTACCTCTGCTACGCAGAGGCATATAAATAGCCAAAGGGGCTATTTACGACTAAGTAGACTAATCCGCCTGTATATAATATAAGTTCCTCTGCTACGCAGAGCAGATAAATAGCCTTTGGGGCTATTTACGACTAAGCCTAAAATAAATATAAATTCCGATCGCCAAATATATGGCCTAAAATAAATATAAATTCCGCCTGTATATAATATAAGTTAAAATATATAGTAAGGGCCGATCGCCAAATATATAGTAAGGGCCGCCATACTATAATATAAGTTCAAATATATAGTAAGGGCCGCCATACTATAATATAAGTTCAAATATATAGTAAGGGCCGCCTTACTATAATATAAGTTCCTCTGCTATGCAATTTATATTCAAAACGTAGAAAGATCTGCCCCTATTCGGTTAAAGCCTAAGCAACAGGTCGTAAATGGTGTACCATTTACTACTACTCTTCCCTTACGTCTGCAAAATCTCCCTTTAGGTCGATCCCGTCGTTACACTCGGCCCTTTAGGTCGATCCCGTCGTTACACTCGGCCCTTTAGGTCGATCCCGTCGTTCTCACTCGGAATTTATATTTATTTTAGGCCATTCACGACGTAGGTATGCAAGTCCTAAAAGATAAGAGACTGTTGCGGTTGAGAGAGGGATAAGGAGAGAGACGTCTTTTGTTTTGGCTGTCGAATCTATAAATTGCATTCAAGGTTAAACTACACTACATATGAGTGAGAACAAAGTGCTCTTCTCCTTTCTAACTCTTCTTTCTTTTCTTTTTGTTTTTGGACTGGGCCGCCGGGTATCTTACACTACTTCCCGTTCCGTTGCAGAAAGATAGATACGGATAACCTTTCCCAATGAGATGGAGTTCAACGGATATGCAGGATAGAAAGATGCTATTTGCTGCTATTCCATCTATTTGTGCATCAAGTTCGAAGAAGATCTCAATCTATAATGAAGAAATGATAGTAGCTTTTTGTTTTATAGGCTTTGTCATATTCAGTCGGAAGAGTTTAGGTAAGACTTTCAAAGCCACTCTCGACGGGAGAAAAGAGTCTATTCAGGAAGAATTGCAGCAATTTCCCAATCCTAACGAAGTCATTCCTCCAGAATCCAATGAACAAGAACGATTACTTAGGATCAGCTTGCGAATTTGCGGCACCGTAGTAGAATCATTACCAACGGCACGCTGTGCGCCTAAGTGCGAAAAGACAGTGCAAGCTTTGTTATGCCGAAACCTAAATGTAAAGTCAGCAACACTTCTAAATGCCACTTCTTCACGTCGCATCCGTCTTCAGGACGATATAGTCACTGGTTTGAACTTCTCAGTGAGGGAAAGATTTGTCCCCGGATCTACCTTGAAAGCTTCCATCGTAGAACTCATTCGAGAGGGCTTGCTAGTCTTAAGAAAGGTAAGGGTAGGGCCTGAGATTCCTTAAGAGAATAAGGAAGAGGAAGAGAAGATAATGAATGTCTTCATGCTAAAAGAAGAGCGGATCCAATACACAAAACACTCTTTATAAGGAAATGTAGCAAGTACTTGAGCTATTTTGGGATGGATGAATATTCATATAAGAAAGAAGCATTTGTGTACAAGTATGGCGAAATGTATCGGCTCCTTTTCCCTGCCTTTCATAGGAAAGTAGCACATGCATTCTAGATGAATGGAATCCATCCAACTGTACTAATCGACAGGAGAGGAGGGTATCGACAGATAGGCTCGACCATAGGGCCAAGTGTAACGACGGGATCGCAATACCGTAATTTCAGGGCACTGAAAACTGATATTTGGATAGCTCGACCGATAGGGAGAGAGAGAGGAAAGAGTCAATGGTACACCATTGACGACCTGTTGCTGCGAATTATTGTGATAATGACGCGCTCGAGCGTATGCGAGAGGGTATCGACAGATAGCTCGACTGATAAGGGTCTCTTTAGATAGCTCGACCGGCCAAAATAGTAAGTAGATCTTTCTACGTTTTGAATAGATAAATTGCTACGCAGAGGAGTTAAATTGCTACGCAATTTACGCCAAATATATAGTGGGGCCGATCGCCAAATATATAGTAAGGGCCGATGCAATTTAACTATATTAGGGCCGCCATACTATAATAAATTCCCAAAGGAGATAAATAGCCCCAAAGGCGTAGACTAATCCGCCTGTATATAATATAAGTTCCTCTGCTACGCAGAGCAGATAAATAGCCTTTGGGGCTATTTACGACTAAGCCCTAAAAGAAATTAAATTCCGCCATACTATAATAAATTCCCGATATATTAGGGCCGCCATACTATAATAAATTCCCAAAGGAGATAAATAGCCCCAAAGGCGTAGACTAATCCGCCTGTATATAATATAAGTTCCTCTGCTACCCCTGTATATATATTGGGCAGATAAATAGCCAAAGGGGCTATTTACGACTAAGCCCTAAAAGAAATTAAATTCCGCCAAAGGAGATAAATAGCCCCAAAGGCCCTACATTCATAATATTAAGTTCTAATCCGCCTGTATATAATATAAGTACCTCTGCTACAACTTACTAGATTTTTGGGGCCTAATATAAAAGTAAGCCAATAGCCTTTGGGGCTATTTACGACTAATCTTCTATAATAAATTCCCGATATATCCCTAAAAAGAAAGTCAACATATAGTTAAGTTCTGTATATAATATAAGTTCCCAATACCCAAAAATATAGTCAATTCCCTAAAATCAATCTAAATATATAGTTAAGTTCTGTATATAATATAAGTTCCCGATATATCCCTAAAAGAAAGTCAACATATAGTTAAGTTCTGTATATAATATAAGTTCAATATATATACAGGGCCGACGACTAATCCGACGCCATTCACGACTGGGATCTCCCGTCAATATTAGGGCACTGAACTTCTTATTTGGATAGGCTCGAGCGTATGCGAGAGGGAGCCCCTAATATTAACTATAAAACGAGCCTAAAAGAAATATAAAGAAATTATAGTAAGGGAGATAAATAGCCCCAAGAAGATAAATAGCCCCTTTGGCGTAGACTAACTGTATATAATATAAGATAAGTACCTCTGCTATGCCTCTTTGAGTCGAAAATAGACCCAAAGGCTATTTATCTTCTCTGCATAGCAGAGGTATTTCTATTTTAGTAAGATGGTTTATTCTACGCCTTTGGGGCTATTTATCTCCTTAGCCAAAGGGGCTATTTACGACTAAGTAGACTAATCCGCCTTACTATAATATAAGTACCTCTGCTACCCCCTTACTATATATTGGGCAGAGAAATAGCCTTTGGGGCTATTTACGACTAATCCGCGGGAGATAAATAGCCCCAAAGGCCCTGCATTCATAATATAAGTTCTAATCCGCCTGTATATAATATAAGTACCTCTGCTACAATTTACTAGATTTTTGGGGCCTAATATAAAAGTCAATTATAGCCAAAGGGGCTATTTACGACTAAAGGAGAGAAATAGCCCCAAAGGCCCTACATTCATAATATTAAGTTCTAATCCGCCTGTATATAATATAAGTTCCTCTGCTATGCAGAGTAGATAAATAGCCTTTGGGGCTATTTACGAAAGGAGATAAATAGCCCCTTTGGCGTAGACTAACTGTATATAATATAAGATAAGTACCTCTGCTACAACTTACTATATTTTTGGGGCCCAATATAAAAGTAAGTTAATAGCCAAAGTATTTACGACTAAAGGAGATAAATAGCCCCAAAGGCCCTACTTACTATAATTAAGTTCTAATCCGCCTGTATATAATATAAGTTCCTCTGCTATGCAGAGTAGAGAAATAGCCTTTGGGGCTATTTACGACTAAAGGAGAGAAATTGCCCCAAAGGCCCCCCATAATATTAAGTTAAGTTCTAACTGTATATAATATAAGATAAGTACCTCTGCTACGCCTCTTTGAGTCGAAAATAGACCCTTTGGCTAAGGAGATAAATAGCCCCAAGAAGATAAATAGCCCCAAGAAGATAAATAGCCCCTTTGGCCCTACCTGTATATAATATAAGTTCTAATCAGCCTGTATATAATATAAGATAAGTACCTCTGCTACGCAGAGGCATATAAATAGCCAAAGGGGCTATTTACGACTAAGTAGACTAACTGTATATAATATAAGAGTTGTACCTCGGCTACGCAGAGGCATATAAATAGCCAAAGGGGCTATTTACGACTAAGTAGACTAACTGTATATAATATAAGAGTTGTACCTCTGCCACAACTTACTATATTTTTGGGGCATATAAATAGCCTTTGGGTCTATTTTCGACTCACAAAGAGGCATAGCAGAGGTCTTTCTATTTTAGTAAGATGGTTTATTCTACTTAGTCTACAATAGCCCCTTTGGCTAAGGAGATAAATAGCCCCA
Organism: Curcuma longa; assembly: GCF_044706935.1. Taxonomy (NCBI): domain Eukaryota; kingdom Viridiplantae; phylum Streptophyta; class Magnoliopsida; order Zingiberales; family Zingiberaceae; genus Curcuma; species Curcuma longa. The sequence continues at coordinate 17,351 of NW_027433447.1, forward strand.
AGAAGTAAATAGCACCAAAGGCCCCCCATAACATTAAGTTAAGTTCTAATCTGCCTGTATATAATATAAAGACCTCAGCTATGCTGAGTAGAAGAAATAGCCTTTGGGGCTATTTACGACTAAGTAGACTAATCCTACTAAATATAAGATAAGTACCTCTGCCACAACTTACTATATTTTTGGGGCATATAAATAGCCTTTGGGTCTATTTTCGACTCAAAGAGGCATAGCAGAGGTACAACTCTTATATTATATACAGTTAGAACTTAACTTAATATTATGGTAAATTCGGATTAGTCGTAAATAGCCCCAAAGGCTATTTTTCTACTCAGCATAGCTGAGGTCTTTATATTATAGTAAGACGGATTAGTTTACGCCTTTGGGGCTATTTATCTCCTTGGGGCTATTTATCTTCTTGGGGCTATTTATCTCCTTGAGGCATATAAATAGCCTTTGGGGCTATTTACGACTAAGCCTAAAATCAATATAAAGGAGATATTCACCTAAAATCAATATAAAGAAATTTCCGAATTTACCTAAAATAAATAGAAAGGAGATATTTACCTAAAATAAATATAAATAAATTTTGGTCATGAACCTTTTGATTTTAGATTATTACGGAAAAAAAAAGAGTTGGCACCTGAGAGAACTCAGTACGGGGAATGGTTATTCGGTGGTTATGTATGGGATGCCCGGGCATTGATTGAGAAGGACGCTGCTTTCTGAGGCGCATCAGTTCTATTAGCCACTGCTCTCATAAGAGACAGAGACTCGGCGGCTGAATCCCTTTCGCGAAAGAGTTCGGTTACCAGCGCTTCCCTTATATCTCCGATCGAGCAGCAGATCAATCTTTCGTTCCTTCCCTCTTGTGTGTGAGCTTGACCGGTGCTCTTCACCATCTGTCTTGAAGTCAGGGTTACCTCCTTCTGTGGTTTCACCCTGTGTAATAGCTTCAAAGTTAGATAGTTTACGAAGTCCCCTCATCAGACAGGTCCGCTTCCTAAGCCTTTTGTAGCGCGTGCCCCAAGGTACGCTCGGTTCCGGTAGAGCCTGGAGCGACCTGAGGATAGGGGTCACTTTTCCCAAGGAAGTGTGGGAATTTGGAGCGAATCGAGCTTGGTTTGGTCGCCCTAAGCCGAAGCTTCTTATTTATTGATCTTGCCCAGCGTTAGGGAGGGGTTTCCCCTTCTCCTCATCAAAAACTACTTCTATATAGGTTTTCACCCTTCCTTTCGTGCAACCTGATCTAAATTTCGTCGTAAATAAGGAGACCTTCGCGTTGCATGTCAACGCCCGTACGGGAGCGGATTGCCGATGGATGGAGGCGGCTGCATCTAAGAGTTGAGTTCCAGGAGACTGAACAAGATGGCCTGAAGCAGGATAGACTCATTGAGGGAGTGAGCTCCCGTGCTCCTAATGTAGAGCTAGAACTACTGCTACCGTGGAATCCGCGATCAGAGTACCTCGCCTTCCAAAAAAAGCGGCTGCTAATTATAGCACTAATGCTAATGGGGACCATCGATCAAGATGGACTTCGGAGACTGCAATCGAATTGATAAAAAAAATAGAAAGAAAATATAGGGCCAACTCTTCTAGTTGTGACCCTTATTACGCTACTCAACCAGCTGATAAAAGGTCGAATCCAGCAGGGCTGCAGGCACGAAATGACGATCAAATCCGTTAATTAAAGGAAGCCTAATCAAATCAAAGCAGGCAAACAAGAAGATCTGACTGAGTTGATGATGGACCGGATCTCGAAGAGAGGCTTTCATAAAGATGTATTAGAAACGGAGGGTCGAGAGAGGCGCTGAAAGCGATCCACCCAACCCAGACCCAGCTAAGCTAATAAATGCTGCATAAGAGAGTGGGAGGCCGGCCCCTGCCCATCTGGAGGTGCACACCCATTTAGGAACATATGCAAAGGGGTAAAGAGAGAAGTCAATGGAGAACTACCAAATCCAATTACTTTTCTTTCTTTGTACCATTCTGTCATCGATCACTGCTGGGTCGGTTGGTGAGTAACCCCCAAAGCATCGAGAAAGGTCAAGCATATATGTTTTCAAAAATGATCAGCGCTTTCATTTATGCTATGCCCTGCGTCGTCTTCCTGTGTGTTTATTGAGCTTTCTTCACTTCAGCGCCATGCGCTTTGCTTCGCTTTATAGAAGAGAGAGACCCTTTGAGAGTGAAAAGCAAAAGGGCAAGCAATAGAAAGGATAGTCCCTCGCGCGTTCGCGCGAACTACAACTACTATAAAATAAAATGGTGAGATCATTAGTGAAAGAAGGACCAACGACGATCCTATCCTAAAAGAGAAGGAGGAGTCAGTTTTCTTTGAAGATCGAGGAAGAAATCGGACAATTATGCCATTCTACAGAAGTATTCTACAGAAGAAAAGCCTGTTACGAGTAAGTGGAGAAGAAAGATCTACAGAGATTCTTATCTCATTCCATTCCAGTGGCTCAACCAGTAACCAATGGCGAAAACTCAAAAATCCATGGCGGTAGAACCCTATTTCGCCCAAGTTGTTTCGGAACCGGAAAAAAAGAAGCGCGCACAGCTTGCTCATAGTGCAGGTCCCACTTGTATATTGTATTTGGCCGAAGAAGCATCAGACAGGTTGGAGTTCTTACCTTCTTGGGACTCCATGGACCAAGATCTTCTTTTATTATATGGTCAATACCGATCCACTTTAGCAGATCATATGGATGTAGAAAAAGCTTCACATTTTGATGAATTGGAAACATCTCTTTTCCATTTCTATTTACCCAGTTCATACCTTTCTTTCGTGTGTTCCCGGGAGGAATTCGATCTCTTCAATCTCGGAATACCACCTAAATAACTGCGGCCAGAGAGTCAAATAGGTCGGGAAGAAAGAGTCTGAGGTCGGGTTGGACGACATACATCTTGGTTGGTCCCACCATCACTAGAGATTGGACATATATAGTTTCTTTCTTCTAAAAGATTCAACTAACTATTTTCTAATAAAGAAATTTTAAAATAGCTGCAAGACCAAAAGAGGGTGAAAAAAACCGAAAGCCCTTCTTTTTTTTTTAAGTTCCTCCCAGATACATGGCTTACATACCCGGCTCAACATTCTTGGAAAACAATCGAATCGAGGGTCCGGAGGAGAATTGGCCATTCAATCTTGTGAACTAATCGAGCAATATAAAAGTAAATTAATTGGAAAAAGAGATACGAAGGGAGAGGAATAACCAATCGATGAAAGAACATGAAACCATTCTGTTTCAATAGAGGTACGAGAAAGGGTTGGGGGCAATGAAGTAGGTGAAGTGGTTGGATTTTGCGAGCTGTTCCAACTGGATGTGATTCCAAGAGCCGAACGAGAATGAATACCACACAGAAGAGTCAAGACCAGGCTCCCTAATGGAATGTTTAACCGATCCATTCCGGATCGACCGAATTGGTACGGAAGTTGTAACATGGGAAAACCACGGAAAACACGACTTATTTGAATAACCCGGTGACCCACCAATTGTAGAAGTATGATTTTTTTGAAAGCAATAAGCACTTAAATAATACAATTCAAGTGTACCATCTTCTTTCTCATTTCGAGGAAAAGGTGCGGAAGGAAAAGGAAACAACGGAGGGATCCGAATCGGACCTAAATGGGAATGACATGAAAAGTGTTTTTCCTAGCATTAAGGGCGTTACGACGATATACGAGAGGAATAGAGAAAAACTCGTGATTGGTGTAGAGGAGAGGATCTGTTTATGATATAGTTCAAGAAAGAGTCGTCTCATTTCCCGTTCTTTCTAATTCATTCACTTCAAGACTGGTTCTGAACGCCGCATCATCTTCAACCAACCTCCCCAAATATATAGTAAGGGCCGCCATATACTCGGTGCGACCACTAAAGAATTGCTTATACACTAAAAAGCTGCTTATATACGCTTACTAAAAGACTGACTTTCATTCATTATCATTAGGCCAGCGTTAAACTAAGAAAGAGAGATGTGCCTAAGGCGGCATGTAAGCAAACTGTGCACGCTAAGAGAAGAGGAGAGATGCTCGCAATTACTACCACAAGAAAGCCGCCCCCTATCTTCGAAAGGGGCCCGTCACTTCGTTCGTACCTTCTTGGCTTAGGCTTTCAACTGAAGAACATGGCCTTGCCGCCCCGCCGCTAGCAGAAGCTAAGCGCTTGAAAAGCGCGCTAAGAAACCTTGCTTCTGTCGGCCTTTCTGTGCAACAGTCCACCAGTAGCGGAAGAGAGGGTTACCGTACATACAAGAGTCTTCCAGTTCTTACGGAAGCTCTTTCTTACCAGTCAAGTAGTACAACAGCTCTATCTTACAGCCCGGCGCGGCGGGTCGCCTTTTGAATTCAGTAGATGGAAGAGACTATTAAATAGATAAGGAGTAGGTGAGTGAATGAGTCCTCACTGACCTGAGCGATTTCGATCACCTAGCAGGCCTTTTATTTGGCCAAATAATCTAATTTCCCTATAGAATTAATAGAATTATAATTGCTCCTTTTTGTCAAATTGTTCCTTTTTGCCAACTGCCAACTATCGACTCCGATTTCTTTTCATTTGTTTTGGGTATTACCAAACCTAGCCTAGCCTTTGTCAATCACACTAAAGCAGAGCACCCAATTATGGAAGAGCCTCCTTAAGGGTGGGTTAGCTTAGTCAATCCGGCCCGAGACGCGTTCGTTGACAAAACCGCCGTAGGAATTCCTACTTTTCAATAGAGCGGAGGCGCACTGAGATCAACGAGAAAGAGGCCCTACTCACTACAAACGAATACACCACAAGATCGAACTGCACTCATGCCTCCACCGCATCAAGTTGACCGCCCTCCCTACGTAGTGATTCTATCAATCATGTACGTAGGTAGGACCCTCCATTCTGATTGGTATATCATGAAAAAAGAAAGCCATTTGCACCAGGCGCACTGCGCTTTCCCTTGCCCAGATCTTTGCCTTTCTAAGTCAAGTAATGGTGACCCGCCGAAGCCTGGAGCTTCGTAACATGTTGACGAAGACCTCCGAACTGAGGGTTCGGTCAGTAGAAGGGACGACTTTGTCTCCCCGGAAGAAGAATAGCCCCGCTCTCTAGCCGCCCCACACTAGTAAACTCCCCTTGATCATATAACTGGGGGGGAACGTGTCACATTAGAGGTGAACGATCAGAGGTGTCCTCTAATCACCACGATGAGACTGGTCCCTCTTTTAGTAGACTCAGCTATGAATATTCATGAAGAAATGAATGCCGGGCTCTTTCTTTCACTGCTAACCCCAAGAAGTTTCTTAATGCTGATACTTTATCTTTCGTCGAGCCCCGTGTGGTCCTCCTTTGAGTGTGGATTCAATTGGATGAATCTGTCAAGTCAAGGAAAACGTAGGTAGCAGCAAGGATGGTGCATCGCCTATTTCTCGTTCTCGCTCGGGAGCCAAAACGAACACGCCTGCTACCTACTGTACTGGACCTTCGACCAGGCATTCTACCTTTGTCGAATCGGAACCAAGCATTGCGCTCGAACAGTTGAGCGGCTGGAAAGAAAGACGACCTCACCTTCTCGTAAATGGTGTCAGTGAGAGCAATTTGAGTATCCCCCGTTGACCTTCTTTTGTAGATAGAAGAATCAATGAGTGGAAACAAGCACCCAACCTAATAAAGGGGCTTGTTGAGTAAGGCCGGCTTTCGAGCCCAAGCCTACGTTTGCTTAGTAAGCTTGAGCGCATCTTTCTCATATCAAGGCTTTCTTTTCATTTTCAATAAGGGGCGCGTTAGCTAGGCCGTTTTCTTGCAGGAGTGCTAACGCGCGCCCTTACGTTTTCTTCGCTTGCTCTGCAGTACGAGCCTCATACAGAGCCGCGCTCCTTTAATATGATGAGAAGAAGGGAAGGGGGGCCACCCTCTTTTCCGCACCAATCCTTATTTCCTACTACATCTTTTTTTGGGTGTATAGCTCAGTTGGTAGAGCATTGGGCTTTTAACCTAATGGTCGCAGGTTCAAGTCCTGCTATACCCAAACCAGCCTTACACTCTACTATGAGTAAGGACTAATTCGTGGCTTCAAAGATGACTCTTTGGCCTTTAGACTCGCTTCCGCGACT
>NW_027433448.1:0-4239 GCF_044706935.1 Curcuma longa
ATATATATATTAATAATTTGATCTGATATTATCCATTAGAATTGCACGGTAGCAGTATGATAGATTATTAATTATAAAATCTGATGAACTAACACTCCATTCTTGGCTTTGCTATTTTATTTCATGTTTTGTTATCTTCTAGATTAAAGGATTTATTTATTTTAGATTTTATTTTATAGATTTTTTATTTTGTCAATGTGTCCCATGCTGAGATTTTGGTTATTTTTAAGGTAACTTATATTCCTTTCTTACAAATAATGCTTGCCTATATATGGGTGATTACTTTTTTGTAAACATTTATACATCATTTAAAATTTTGAGCAGAATATCGGATTTTTAGTTTATAACCGGAATGATACAATTTCGGTACCGTGTCGTGTCATGTTGATATGGTTTCGATATTTTTTAAATATAAAATATATAAATTAAAAATAATTTTTTAACCTAAATATAAAAAAAAGGAAAAAGAAAAAGAAAAAATGCGGGTTCGTAAAACCCTTGCGGAGGTTGTCGTGGGATTGCATCAGCCTCTGCGACCTTGCAGAGATTGTCATGGGATTGTGGCGGCCCGTGGTGCCGGGCGGTGGGTTGAACGGCAAATTCCTCCTGTTTCGCCCAACAGAGTATGAAATTTTAAACCATGCATTTATACTTTATATTTATTTGTGTTCTTTAAGTAAAGTAGAATATATTCAAGGTTACCTAATTTTTTATTTTATGTTCTTTTGATTTCCTAGTTTGCTGTTAGAGTTTCAAGTGCCTATGCTTTGACTTTCTATTTTTTTAGACCAAAAGCAGACGTTCATAATTGTTACACTATGCACTTCTATTTTTCCAATTATCTGTTACGATGAACATATTTTTCCTATAGGTAGGGTTGCTTATATGAAACATCTCAGCAACCTTTACAAAGAACATGATATTTCATGGTTTACTCCTGTGGAGCTGTTCAAGGTAATCTTGTGTTTTGGCAAAAAGTTTTTGATGTGCATCAGCTTCATATTTCTACATGTTTGAATCTTGAATACTGTTATTTTGATTTCTGGGAATCAAATTATGCTCATGAATGTTCTACTGTTTTTTTGAGAGTTCTCTGAATGAAAATTCTGACTGCAGTTATACAAATATCTGTAGATTGTGAACTAATTTCGGGTAGTGGTCACCCCATAAGGATGAAGCTTACTGTTCTGATAAAGTGTCTGTGGTGAAATCAAGTCAACATTGGTGAAATATACCTATCTCATCCCTCACCTAAAGCCAATCTTGTATTGGTCATAAAGATGATGCCTGCATCTATCTGGTACCAGAGAGATTGATTTCATAAACTAGTAACTGTCCGAATCCTAAAAGAGGTTTAATGACTGATGAAAATACCAAAGCATGAAGAAGTAATATTCTGTTTAAATTTCAGTTGGGATCTTACCTAGTTGGATAGATCTCTAAGTTGGCAGGAAAGAATATACAAACTACTTTACTTGAGTTTCTTGTGATTGAAGGTTGAAACAGTACACACAACGTAAACTGAAGAGACATTACATGCACATGTTGCCTCTGAAGAGAAAAAGGGTATTCATTCAAAAAAGTAAATGCATTAGGTTTGCAAAGTCAGATCTGTGGTGACATGCTGTGTGTTTTGATATGGATTTGCAATGCTGCGTTGCCTTCTTGGCCTATTACTGAGATTAGTATTGGTACCAAACTTTTAAATCTTGCGATAGTTTACTAAAAGTTGGTAAAGGATCCTTTTTTAGTTATAATCGTGAGGTGCTTTGTTATTGGGATTTGTATTTCATTTGATTGATAATATGGTATATTTTTAACTATCTTACATCCAATATGATAACTTTTTCTTATTATTTCCTTTTGTTTCTGTCAAATATGCAGCCATGGTATGCATATGGTATTGCTGAAGCAATAATGCGGACAGCTGACTTGTCAATCCCACTTAAGGTATCTGTCAATGCACACTTTTACATGCGCTCTCAAAATATATTTCTTTTTTATTTGCTTTATGAAGAAACATTCTTAATGTATCTTATTGACCTTCCTATTTATTCAAAAAGGATAAAACAGAGAAGAAACACCCTCATTAAGCAACATAAGGCTACTGCACTAGATGCTAACATTTGTTTCCATTCAAAATGTATTTTCATTGTCAGGGTCATCTCATCCATTTTTGAGGCTTTATGCAGAAAAAATATTTGAGACCTTAATATTTTTTTTAAATAGTTTTTAATATAAAATTTAGTTTTCTAACTAATTGAGATGCAAAGTTACTAATTAAATTTTTATATTAAGCTTTGATAATATTTTTTTTATTTAATAAAATTGTTAAATTATTTAATCTTTCTTGAGATATTGTTGGGCATAAATAAGATTTTATTAATTTCAATTTTCAAATTTTTTTTACTGAAACTATACTAACAGGTATTATCAATAGTATTCTATCAGCTATTTAATGTATTGAGATTATTATTTTTGGTAAGGTTTAGTATCAAAGTGCTATTTTTAATTCTGGATCTATTATTTCTTTTAAAACTTTTAATTCTGAAAATAATTTAAATCATCAATATTAGACAATATGTCATGTTTTAAAAAGTTTTCAAGATTCAAATATTTTTCTTTTAAAAAATCATCACTAAGTAATTTAATTTTTTCTATATCATATAAAAAACTAAAATTATCGTCATATATCTTAAACTGTTCAAACCTACTTTGAACTGAAAAAATGACATGTTCTACAATATAATTGAAATAATTAATTTTAAAATATTGTTCAATTGAAAGTCTCATTGCATTAGTTTCATTTCTTCAAATTATTTGTTTCTTCTAATTACATGTTTTTCAAGAAATTTTGCTTCTACATTCATTTCATTTGCAATCTCTTTGGCAATCATAATAGATGTGAACTCATTTTCTCTATAGTCAATAAAAAAAGAAACAAGATCTTTCAATTGATCTAATGAAATAGCAATGTTCATATCTTTATATTGTAAAAATTTATTAATAGTATTAATTGCAAATAATATATTATGCCAAATAACCATTCCTAATAAAAATTCAAAATTTCAATCTCATATATTACTGAAGAAATTATTTCACTTTTTGTTTTAGGATCATCACTAGTTTTTGCAACTTGATATAATACTTCTCTTATTTGCGGAGTTTGATATTTTATTATTTTAACACTTTCAAGACGACTTTCTCAATGTGTTCGTGACAATGGTTTAAGAGTTACTAGAAATATGATCTTGCAAAAAATTTTATCTTTTTGTAGAAAAAGAAAATAATGAGTATATACGTTGTGTCACACCTAAAAATGTTATAGCACTAGGACAAAAATTAGCCATATCATAAAGTACTAAATTAAGACTATGATAACCATATGATGTATAAAAAGCTCTAAAATTTATATCTAACAATCTCTTTTGTATGTCTTGTTTACCTTTCATATTAGATCCATTATCATATCCTTATTCTCTTATGTCATTTATATTAAGTTCAAAATTTTTTTATTATACTAGTACACGTATCAAAAAGATCTTTCTTTGATATATCATCCACTTTTAAAAATTATATAAAATATTCTTTTATTTTGATTGGACTTGTTGAAATATCTACACATCTTAATAAAAAAGACATTTATTCTTGATGCCTTATATCCGGAGTACACTAAGTATAATTAAAAGGTGTTTTGTTTCTTTTATATTTTTAATTATAATACTTTGTATTTCTAATCCTACTATATTTATTAACCCATTTTGTATATTATGGGCGAGATAATGATTATAAATTTCACCATTTTGAATACGTTCAAGGTGTTTTTGCATATAGGATCAAATTTTGCAATCGTTTCAATTAAACTTAAAAAAATTCCATTGTTTTCTTGATAAATCTTCTCTTTTGTACCACGAAATGTCAAATTATTTTTTGCAAGATTTTTAACTACAACAATAATTTTTATTAATACATTCCTCCAATATTCTTTTTTCTTGTTTATCTTTTTTTTTATAAATTTTGATCAATGGTTTTATTTTTAAATAATCTCATTTAAATATTAAACCAATATTCATATTTATAATATGTTCACGGCTTGTGTCATTACTTTTCATTACTTTTAGTTTGACACCAAGATTTTTCCAATCTCAAAATCTTTTGTTTGCTAATTGAATTATAATTAATTTTTGACTAAATAATTTGCAATAAAAGTAAAATATTTTATCTAATTCTTTTGAATAT
>NW_027433449.1:0-5033 GCF_044706935.1 Curcuma longa
CACTACAAAAAAATAGATATTTTGCGACGAACTTTTGGGACGAATAAATTTCGTCGCCAATTAGCAACGAAATTTGGGACAAATCCATATTTCGTTGCTAATCTGCAACCAATTTTGCGACGAATCCAATATTAGTCGCTAATTTAGCAACTCAATCAATTCGTTGCTGAGTTCGTTGGAAAAAAATAAATCGTCGCTAAATTAGTCGCAAATTGACGACGAATTTTATTTTCATCGCCAAATTGGCGACGAAAATCTTGTTCGTCGCCAAATCGACGACGAATATGATTGTTCGTCGTCGATTTGGCGACGAAAATAAAATTCGTCGCCAATTTTGCGATGAAAATATTATTCGTCGCCAATTTTGGCGACGAATTTGATTGTTCGTCGTCAATTTTACGACGAAAATATTGTTCGTCGCCAAATTGGCGACGAATTTTATTGTTCGTCGCCAATTTTACGACAAATGCTGGATTCGTCCCAAACTTAGGGACGAATTCTGGATTCGTCCCAAAATTAGGGACGAATCCAGAATTCGTTGCGAAATTTTGGGACGAATTATGGATTCGTCCCTAATTTTGGGACGAATTCTGGATTCGTCCCTAATTTTGGGACGAATTCTGGATTCGTCCCAATTTTGGGACAAATTTAGGGACGAATCTAGCATTCGTCGCAAAAATTAGGGACGAATTCCAGATTCGTCCTAATTTGGCAGTAGGGACAAATGCTATAATTTAGCGACTGAACCGGCGTTCGGTCGCTAAATTAGCGATCGAATTCCAGTCGGTCGCTAAATTAGCGACCGAACTCCTAGTCGATCGCTAAATTAGCGACCGAACTCCCAGTCGGTCGCTAAATTAGCGATCGAACTCCCAGTCGGTCGCTATATTAGCGACCGAACTCCGAATCGGTCGCTAAATTATAATTAAAATAATTGGTTTATAAGAATGAAATTTTGCGACGAACGGAGAATTCATCGCCAAATTGGCGAGTTTTGGGACGAATTATGGATTCGTCCCTAATTTTGGGACGAATTCTGGATTCGTCCCTAATTTTGGGACGAATCCAGAATTCGTCCCAATTTTGGGACAAATTTAGGGACGAATCTAGCATTCGTCGTAAATTCGTCCCAATTTGGCAGTAGGGACAAATACTATAATTTAGCGATCGAACCGGTGTTCGGTCACTAAATTAGCGACCGAATTCCAGTCGGTCGCTAAATTAGCGACCGAACTCCCAGTCGGTCGCTATATTAGCGACTGAACTCCGAATCGGTCGCTAAATTATAATTAAAAAAATTGGTTTATAGGGATGAAATTTTGCGACGAACGGAGAATTCGTCACTAAATTGGCGACGAACGATAAAGATTTTCGCCGAATTGGCGACGAAATACAAATTCGTCGCCTAATTGGCGAAAATACAAATTCGTCGCCAAATTCTGCGACGAAATTTGCAACGAAACCGAGTTTCGTCCCCAAATTTCCCCGATTCCCGCTTCTTGCCAATTTGGCAACGAATTTGGCGACAAAACATCTTTCGTTGCAAAAAAAAAACAACTTAAACCTAGATCCCGACTTTCTCCTTTTCTTCCCACGCGACAAAATCTTCCTCCTCTCGCCGATTCTCTCCCACGAACGCCGCCGGAGCTGTTCCTCGCCGGTTTTCTCCCTCGCCGAACCTTTCCCTCGCCGGATCTCGGTGATTTCTCTCCGAAATTTTTCCTCCTCGCGCGCGGTAAGCTTTCTCCCTCCTTTTTCCTTTTTTTCTGTGTTTTTCGCTGCCGGCGCCGCTGGAGAGAGATCGCCGGACGTTGGGCGGCGTCGGGCGGCGCTGGCTGGCCTTGGGCGGCGTCGGGCGTCGCTGGCCGCCTCTGGACAGCACTGCCCGCCTCTGGACGGCGCGTCGACTTGTAAAGTTAGGTCTTATTAGTCAAACTAACGCTTTCTTTCATGCCTAATTAAAATTGGTAACAGGTGGTATATAATTTAGACTTTATGTATTAGATCCTGTGCAAATATTTGGAATTGCAACAATATCTTTGGATATTTCATCAATTACATCATTGTGAAATTATTAGAAAAAAATTACTATCCAAAAACAATTAAGTGTAGAAGATGATTACTGGGAGAAAATAGATTAAGATGGTATGACATGTTCAAAGGCAATTCATATCTTCTATATGTGGGCAAATCAAATTAATTAAAGGTGGAGGTTTAGAAAATATAGGGAGACTACTAGCGATATTTCCTTTTATGGAGTTCAATAGAGGGATAATTAACAGCTAGATAATGATGATATCTAACTTGGTGATTGATAAGGATGAAAGTGAATGTCCTAAGGAGAAAAGTAAAATGTATGATTGCCGAGTAGGAATTCCATTTTCCCCTCTTCCTACATCACCTTGAATTCCTATTCCTAAACTCCTAGCATTATTAGTTTGTTTAAACTTCTATCTCAGTAAGGCGTCCTTTGGACAAAGACATAATTCATTGCCATGTGATAGTGGGGAAAGCAAGCAGAGTAGGAGAAACCACCAAATTGCTTCATTCTGTTGATTTTTTCTCAATCCTATGACTTTCAGGTCGAGCATTGGAGGAGCTACGGAGTTCTTTATACAGTGATATTCATACTTCGGAAGGAGCAAAGCGCCAGCAGCAAAAGTTATGCGGTCCATTCGTGGCATTGACCTTCAATTTCATTGTGGCTGTTGGAATAATCATGGCCAACAAAGTGGTGAGTTTCTCATCTCTCTGGACGGCGCTGTCCGCCCCTAGCCGGCGTTGTCCGCCCCTGGCCGGCGTTGTCCGCCCTTGGCCAACGTCGGCCAGCCGTTGCCGGTATTGGTTTAGTGAATAGCTTGAGGAATTTGGTGGATGGTGGACATCTTAGTGAATAGCTTGAATGTTATAGTGTTTTGCATGATTTATTTTATGCTAATTACTTGCTTAATTACCATAAGTGATATGCTATATCCTTTATATGATCATCTTACTTAATGTTATTAGCGGCTGTTGACTGCGGCGATAGTGGTTTTTCTGATTTTTGCTGAATTATTGATTAATTGATGATTAATTAATACATATTTTTTAATTGTTGCTTAACAATATTGAAATAAATAATTTGTTGATTAATTTTTAAATATTGTTTGTGCAGATTTATAATTTGCGTGGACGAAACAAATTGGAGAGATATCGGTTTGAGGTATATTTAGAAGTATAGTTGTTTTAGAAATGTATTTAATTTTTATTTATAATTGTATTTATTTTAATGTTATTATTTATTATTCTAATTTATTTTGAATTTATTATACTAACCATAAATTTAAAACCATCAAATCATAAATCCTAAACTCTAAACCCTTAAAAAATTAAACCCTAAACTCCTAAATCCTAAGCCCTAAACACAAAACCCTAAACCCTAAACACAAAACCCTAAACCCCTAAACCCTAACCCTAAACACAAACCCCTAAAACCCTAAACCCTAAACCATAAACTCAAATATTTTATATTGAACAGGGAGTATTTGGCCACTGATAATTTTACAGGAACTGTTACAGATTTTGAAGTTCTCTTTTCTTCTACAGAAGGTAGAATCCACCACCTTAACGGTCCAACATGGTCGGTCCCACGATCATCTGTGAGGAGGTAAATCGGGAAACTACAATTGGTCATTATGCAGGAGGGTGAAAAGATAACGGAATACATAGAAGAACTTAAAGAAATTGGAGTCAGATTTGATTTTACGGATGCATCAGAATATATTGGCACCCCTCACAGAGAAACAATTCAAGGGGATTATCAAGGATAACTACTATACACCTCAACACTTCTGGTTTGAGCTGCTTGACCATTCTCAGACAAGAGCTTTAATTGAAACTTTTGTGCCTTTACCTTCATCCTTCGACACTAGAGGAGTTCCTATTACTCTGATCCAGATCAAAATGCTACCTGTTGATATTGATGTTGTTCTGGAGTGATATTAATGTTTTTGATCATGATATGTATTGATATGTATATTTGTAGAGTGTGGATTGATATATATGGATATGGATGTTTGTGATTTCAATTTGTGTGAATTGATATATGTATGTGGATGTGGATTATATTGATATGTATATTAATTTGTAGAGTATGGATTGACGATATATATGGAAGTGGATGTTTGTGATTTCAATTTGTGTGAATTGATATGTGTATGTAGATGTGGATTGATATTAATATGTGTACAGGTTATTTGTAAAATTTGATTCGATCCGATTGGATCGTGTATTGTATCTATGGGATAATCAACAAATAAAGGGGTAGGAAAGAAAAAATTTGATTTTGCGACGAATTCTGCGACGAAAATGATTTCGTCCCTAAATTCGTCCCCAAATTCGTCGCAGATTTGCGACGAAAACTGCGGATTCGTCGCAAATCTGCGACGAATTCTGCGACGAAAATGATTTCGTCCCCAAATTCGTCCCTAAATTCGTCGCAGATTTGCGACGAATCCTATTTTCGTCGCAAATCTGCGACGAAATTCGAATTCGTCGCAAATCTATGGGATAATCACAAACAAAGGGGTTTGATTTTGTGACGAATTTTGCGACGAAAATTTTTTCGTCCCAAAATTCGTCCCCAAATTCATCGCAGATTTGCGACGAATATCTAATTCATCGCAGATTTTTGCGACGAATATAAAATTTATCGCAGATTTGCGACGAAAATTGAAATTTGCGACAAAAACATTTTTTCGTCGCAAATCCACGACGAATCATTTTCATCGCAGATTTGCGACGAATCATTTTCGTCGCAAATTTGGCGACGAATTTGATTTTCGTCGCCAATCTGCGACGAATTTGGGGACGAATTTTTGTTTTCGTCGCAAATATCTGCAACGAAACGAGAAATTTTGTCGCCAAGTTTGGCAACGACTTTATAGCAACGAAAAAGAATTCGTCCGTAAATTCGTCCCAGAATATTTTGCGACGAATTTTTTTTTAAAAATTCATCGCAAAATTCGTCCCAAAATCGATGTTTTTTTGTAGTG
>NW_027433450.1:0-2348 GCF_044706935.1 Curcuma longa
AGTGCATCTTGCACCAACAGACACCTCTCAAATCTAACACCAAGACCTTAGGGTTTTCCAAGATCCTAAGATAGGGTTTGTTTTCCCTTTTATACTCTCCCCAAAATTGCCCAAGATTTTCTCTAGTTTATAAGGCTCTACCTCAATGAGTTTTTTACCTAATAAACCTAGTTTTCTTTAATTGGACTCTGAACCCAAGTTGTAGAGCATCAAATCATCTTCAATTTGGTGGGTGGACAGACCCATAACTCCATCTAAGCCAAAAGTATGATGGTTCAAAGTTTGGTTTGCTGTTTAGGTAGAGCACCCATCTTGACCATGGTCAGGAGGCATGGTCATGCTATTTAGCATGACCTAGAGAAGGAATCATTTTGCACACCTTGAAGCAAAGTTGTAGATCTTGAAGTTATCTTCATTTGGTAGGTGGCACGGCCCATGGGTCATTCTGAGCTAAAAGTTATGTCTGTTTCACTTTCAGTCTACAAAATTATCCAGATAGAAAGCATAGTCGTTCCTCAAGACACAGCCTGGAAGTTCACCGTGAGGCTTTCGCGAGCACAGTCGTGCCTCGTAGGCACGGCCCCAAGCTAGTCTCACTCTAGAAAAAAGGCACGACCGTGCCTTGTAGGCACGACCCCTGGTCTGATTCCTTCTGTGTTAGGGATATGGTCATGCCTGGTGGCACAGCCTGGAGCATCAGAAAAATAGAACCATGCTTGGTAGGCATGACCTCTTACTGTCTTTAATCTATAGGAGGAGCACGGCAATGCCTGGTGGCATGGCTAGGCTGCGTCTAAGCCCTAGAAATGTGAGGCACGTCCGTGCCTAGCTGGCACGACCGTGTTTGCTTTGTTGTTCTTTTTTCTCCATTTCTTCGTATTTGCTACATAGGAGACTTGCTCGTGATTATGAACATGGCTAGTGCGAGTCTCTTTTCTTCACTCCTTGCTTCACCATCAAATATGCAATGTTTTAGCTTCAAAGAGCAGATCTCCGAGTAAAAGAAGTAGAAACATATGATAATAAAGGAATAAGGTGTGATAAAATAGATCATATGTAATGAATTACAAGTAGATGAGCGTTAAACAAGGCTAAAAATAATATATTACCTATGTTCATCATCCGATTAAGAAGTTCTCTGTGTCACACCATGACTTGGAAGTCGGTTTAAGAAATGCCTACTTAACCAACAGAAAACTAAATCTAAATCTTGTTAGTAGTAGCACTAGATCTAGTGCTACTACTCATTGACTCTACAGTTATCATTCCTGTGAACGGCAACTCAAGTGCCAAATGTATACTCAGATGAATTTTTTATTAAGGATGTAAACTTGCTAGGCATAACTCCTGTGAAAGTTTTATGGATCGTTATATGAGTGTCATAAACTTTCTCACGTGACTATTGGTATGAATAGTCCTTATACACCTGAAGTCACTACGGTTCCCTATATAAGAAGTAATGTACTTTGGTATCATCAAACGTCATCTGTAATAGGGTGGACTATAAAGGCAGTCATTGGGTATATAACAAATTATACGGAGGGATGTGAGTAATGTAGATGAGATCTAGCCCTCCCATATAACGGGAGTGATATCTTACGGTCTCTTGATAAAGTAGGATCACGAAATGTATGGTCATGCTCAAATGAGTCAATATAAGATATTGAGCTCATTTGCTTGAGTGAGTCTACTTGAGAATCAAGAAATATAAAATTTGATAAGAGAATGACACGGTATATGCCTCATTGATCAATCTAAATATTGAGGATAGAATGGCATAGTCATATATTATCATAGTCACGAAGGTTATGTTAAATCTTGACATTCTTGTCACTTGGGTAGCTATGATGCATTGCTAGATGTCGCTCATTGGTTATATTTCTAAAATAAGTTTTAGAGACATTGTCAACATTACAAGAACTTATTGGGTCACACACAAATAACACTCTATTTAGGGATGAGTTTATTTTAGTTTGACTAAAGGAACAATTAAACTCATTAGATGGCCTAGACTTGAGTTAGACTCAAGTTTGTTGAATTTGAGTTAGACTTGTTGAAGATCGGAGATGGCTAGAGAGGGGGGAAGTGAATAACCTCCTTTCGATAATCGATTTTCTCCTATAAAAATGTTAGTGCGCAGCGAAAAATAGCTAACAAAATGAAATCAAGGAAGACACAAGATATACGAGGTTCGGGAATAACTTGCCCCTACTCCTCGGCGTGTCTGTAAGGTGGACGATCCCTTAATCTTCGGTAGATCGAACCCCGAATGAATCCGACTATATGAATCTCCTTCTCGGTGGAGTTACCTCTCCATAGCCAATCTCAAGAATAGATGTTAAATACAG
>NW_027433451.1:0-19377 GCF_044706935.1 Curcuma longa
GGCAATCAAGGGCGGAGGAGGATGAAATATTTTTTATCATCAATTTATAATAAATTTTACAACGAAAATAATTTAGTTGTGGAAGTAGCAATGTAATAATTTTCATCGTGAAAATCATCGCAAAACTAACGTTTATCATAAAAATCATCGCAATTTGATGACAAATCTATAATTCGTAGCCAAATTGATGATGAAATCATGATTCAGGTCCAAGGCGATGAAATCCTTGAGATTTGACCCGTGCCCTATCTAACAAATTTATGACCAATGATAACGATACAGGTAGCTATCAAAACATTGACGATGAAAATTATTTTCGTCGTCAATTTGATAATGAAAACAGGAATTTGTCGCTAATTTATGACGAAAATCTTATTTTGTCGCCAAATTGGCAACGAAAATAAATATTTGTTGCAAAAATATGAGGAAATGAAATTTTCGTCGCAAGCTACAAATAGTGAATTTTACAATAAAAATATTTTTGTCATAAAATTATGACGAATTTGACGACGAAAAATTTATTCGTTGTAAAATTGATAACGAATCAATTTTTTTTATTGCAAAATTTTACGACGAACTATTACCAACGAAAAATTTTTTATCATAAAATTCATCCCACGTAGACTTGGAGCTCTTTCTGACGTCCTCTTTTCTAGGTCACGTAGCAACTCGTGTGCGAGGTTTTCCAACGTCCTCGACGGTCGGTCGCCGTCTGTAGCGAGGACTTGGAGGTGGTCACCGCAGCGGATCTGCTGGAGACGCCTTGCCATAACCATTTCCATCAGCGTTGCCTGAGACAGTGGCTGAAGAGGGGTCGAACTTGTCCGCTTTACCGATTTCTTCTCCGCCCGCCCAACCTCTACCGATGTGCCTGCCCTACCTTTTTTATTTTTAATATTTTTTATTATTTATTTTGTTCTTCGAGTCGGGTCAGAATTAGGACTAAGTATTCGGTTAAAACTGAATCGAACCAAATCAAATAAATAAAAAAATCGAATAAACTGATTTTTTTTAAACCAACCGAACTAATCAAATTTTTAAATAAAAACCAAACAAACCGAATTTTTTTAACCGAATTAATCGAATTTTTTAAATATTATGCAAATTTTATTAATTAATTAAGGATTTATAAATTTATTTACTTAAAATTTATAAATTATTTTTTTTAAATTTGAATAATTCAGTTTATTCGATTTATTCAGTTTAACCGAATAAAGAATTTTAAAATCAAAATCGAACCGAATTAACTGAATTAATCAATTTTTATAAAAAAATAAATGAAATTCTAAAATAACCGAACTGAATTTTTTAATTCGATCAATTTATTTAATTTAATTAAATTTTTACTCACCCCACCCCTAGTCGAATCGAATGTAAACGTGAAGCCCCCCAGGCATAGCTGAGTTGGTTACGACGTAGTAGACTGGTAGAAGAGGGCAAGAGTTTGAATCCTGACGAAGTCGAGCAATACCCTCCTACGTCGTGACCAACTGTAGTTTTTCGATTTACTTTCTCACTGATGATCGTAGGATTGACCGTGTAGGATCGCTAAGGTGACGGATTCCACCTTTTGTAGAAGAATGTAAACGTGAATGAATTCTTTATTTGCTGTAATAAAAGACATTAATTCTTCTTTTTTAATCCAGTTCCTCGTAATTGATCTTGGTTTGCCATGCAAAATTTCCGATTTTTGAATTCAGTTCCAGGAAACTTATCTAGTGTATCTATCTTGTTTCCCAGGAAAGAAAAACAGAGCTGCTTTGACTTTTTTTTGTGAGAGAATAAACATTTTTAAAAAATTACATCAGAACTTTTAAATAACTAAAAATCATTATTTTTTTAAGCGGGAGAGTTACGAAGAGGGGCGAGAAACGAGGGACCAAGATGTTATTTTTGAAAAATGAGGGTTCAAAGCAAAAAGGAACCATAAGGCGGGGCGACACACACAAACCCTAGTCATGATTCGTTGGCGACTCGAACCGAAGCTCGGCCCTCCGAGTCAACGACTAGCAGAGAACCCGTATAAATTTTGTGACTCGTTCAACCCGTTCCGCCGTCCCTCGCCCTCGCAGCAGCCCTCGCAGCACCCGCAGCCCTCTGGATTTCAGTACCTGCGGCCGCGGCGCTTCTCCTTCGTCTTCTCCTCTCGATTCCTAGGGCTCCAGTCGAAGCGGAGCGCTTCCCTAGCCTGTACCCTCTCGTTCCTCTTCCGATCCCTGGCTAGGTAGTTTTTTCACCAGCATTTTCTTCCCTTCCGTTCGGATGAGAAGAAAAAGTTCCCTTTTCGTTTTATTCTTTTTCGATTTCTGTAACTCTTTTTTTTGGTCCGTTTTTGTGTGTTTAACTTTTCCCTTTGATCGGCTCCAATGGAGAATCCCGTGGTCTCTTTCACTTTATGAAAAGAGTTTGAAGGAAAGACAAGGATCTTGCAGCAAGATTTTGTCATATTTGCCCACGGTTTACCTCCTTGGCGGATTTTGGCCATGTAGATATTTTTAAGTTTTCTCCACACGTCTCCCCTCCATCATTTCCTTTTATCGGCGATGTGCTGATTTTAGGGTTTTGAACCTGATATAGTGTCGCTGCTTTACTTCGGATAAGTAGCCTTTTGTTTTCTGTTTCGTAACTGATGATGACAGACTTTGATCCGTGGTTGTATTCTGATGAGTTTTGCTAAGGCATTCATCACTCCAGGAAGCTGATCCATGATTGAAGATAGGTGGGATGGCTGAAATAACTGGCCATCATGATTGCAGCTGGTCATGAATTAGTCAGCAGCAAGTTTTTCTTCTGTGAAGGCCTTGGTTTAGCGATTGATCTATAGTATAGTTACAAATTGATTAATTCTTTGTCGCCTCATGATGTTCAAAATATAGTTCAGTATCTAAAACTTATTCCTGAATTTGTTTTTTTTTTGGTAAAGTTGTTTCAATATCCTACTGTTGGTCCAATAATTGCTTCACCTTACTATATTTAAGAATGTCCAATTTGTTTATACTTGAAGAATTTCTGTCTTACATTAAAATGTATCTACTTATGAAGGTTTTCCTGGCATCAGGCATGGCTTTGCCCACTACATCCCCTGTTCCTTCTCCGAGTCCACAACTGGTATGAAGCAGTCCTGTATGTGTGTCTAAATTTCTTTGCTAAAATCTGACATTTTAGTATTAATTTCACAGATCGGAAATGCCTTTGTAGAACAGTATTATCACATTCTTCATCGATCACCAGAAATAGTTTACAAGTTTTATCAAGATTCTAGCATTGTGAACCGACCCAATTCTGATGGAGAGATGATTTCATTGACAACACTGCAAGTATGGTTTCTAAAATATGTAACAAAAGTTTTTATTTGATCTCGTTAGATCTAACTTTATCTTTATCTATGTTTTTATGCGTGAAATATTAGTAAAAATTGACTCAATTTTGACTTAGATTATTTTCTATTTTGCTTGTATTAAATTTCATGCTTTTTATTTCCTATTCTGTTCTTCTGTTCTTCTGTTCTTTCCAAGTCACTTGGTTTATAACTTTAATATGCTTCTAAATGGTTAGTGTTTTTTATGACTTTGCAGCAATACACTATGATCATACAAGTATCATTATACACATTTATTATGTATTTAACTGCTATTAGTAAACATTGGTTTACGTAGTAGATATTGGATTAAGTTTGCAAGATAAAGTATTCTTATTATGTAAAACATGTTCATCCCAGTTGTTATAATGCAATATGTTATAGTTCAGATGTAAAAATACGAATCATACATATAAATTGGAATTTAAAGGAACCAGGATGATTCAATTCAATAATTATTCAATACAAATTGTATATTCTCAAACAAAGGGAATTCTTTAGTAATTAAATTCAACCCTCTAAAATTGAACTCAATTCTTTTCTAGTTAAAGCAACCCACTCTGAGAAATGATAAAAGATAATTAGTCAGTTCCATGATGGAAATGGAGAGGTCAGAGTGGCTGAATTTCTCAATGGATGACAACCCAGAAGAAATCTTGTTGCTTGGAGAAGAATTCATTAACAATTTGTGAAATTAAAATCCTCTTTGACTCTTCATCGATGTTATTTTCCTCTTACTCCCTGAAATGCTTTAATGCCATCTGGACTTGGAGTTCAAAACAAAGGCAGAGGTGATAATGTTTGTCCTATTTGTTGGTTAGAACCAATGGTGATATGCTGTTGTCCATTTAATTTCAACTATAAACTAAAGAAAAGAATTATTTTTGTAATCTCTTGGTCAACAAAAATTTGAATCTACAGTCTTTTTTTATTAATGATGGTCTCTATTCTCTATTAATCAGATGATACATGCTATTTAGTATATTTATGATGGGAACTTTAGTCCTAGCGAGGTGGGAATCTTGATCAAGTATGTAAAAACAATTTGAAGTAAGTTTAGAATATTTTACATCTTTTTAATTAGCACCTATGATTCAGGATTGAATCTGATTAACAACTCAGAAACTAACCAAAATAATTTGTAATATGGACCTCGTATTGACAGCCTTGATATAAATAACACATGCACATATTCTATTAAATGAATGCCACATTAATCTCGAAATTCTCCATTTGTCTGTGTGAGAAAACTCGATTTTGAAACTTAGTTCCATACTATCTTGTAATTGGATTGTATGATATTTGCCTTTTGCAATGCCTTAGGAAACATCTAGAGATCTTATGGGAAATTATATCCTTGTGTTTTGGCTATTCAAGCTTTGTATACAAATGATTCCAAAAGTTTGTATTCAATATTTTTCTTTTTTTCTTCATTTGTATTTTCCCAGTTAGGTTCTCTTAACATGCTTTGTACTATATGATATCAATTTGATTTTCCATTATTTGCAAGGTTCTATCTACATTTTCCTATCAAATAATGAGCTCTGTTATCTGTGTTTTACATGGTGCAGGACATCGATGAGAAGATAATGTCACTAGACTTCAGAAACTGCTTCACTGAGATAGAGACTGTAGACTCACAAATTTCATACCAGAGTGGGTTGCTTATTGTAGTTACTGGATCATTTACTGGACAGGATAGTATTCGGAAGAAATTTGCACAGTCATTTTTCCTTGCTCCTCAGGAGATTGGTGGATACTTTGTTTTGAATGATGTTTTCAGATTTTTGAATGAAACACAACCAAAGGAAATGAACCATATATGGGTTGGTGCTACCAATGATGATGTCTCTAAAACATCTCCTGTTCCTGAAGCAGGTATTGGGCATTGAGATCTATCAGTTGCAACTTTTTTTCCTAGTATTTTTGTTCATTTTCTCTATATTCTTTAGCAGATTTCAGTACACAGGAGAATCATGTGCCAGAAATTCCCCCATTTGTGGAAGATACTAGTAATTTGGAAGTTGCCGACCTTACAGAGGATCATTGTTCTGCTGCTGAAAATGGTGTTGTTGTGGATCCTCCTGCTAGTGTAGATGAGAGTGACTCACAGCAAGTTTTTGAAGTTATTGCTTTGGGGGCTCAAGATGATACACCTAAGAAGTCTTATGCATCAATTGTGAGTTTTAACTTTGCCGCAGAAGCAATTTTTTACAACAAGGGAATAGTTTGCTTACTAACCTTTAGTCTGCCATTATTTATGTAAAAAAAATTCCTTGTCCTTAATGTGTGTTTGTCTTTTGGTTATGATGCAATAACCTGTTTTGTTAATGAGCATTCTACTTTATTTTTTTTAATCTGTCTATTGCTGAAGTTAACTAATTGGTTATGACACAATAACCAGTTGTATTAATGTGCATTCTGTTTTTTCCTTTATTCTGTCTATTGCTTTAGTGGCTCAAAATTTCTTCGAGAATGCTTTGCTATCAGAAGTTTTACTGGCTGTTACTAATTTTTTATTGAAATTGAATAGGTTAAGGTCATGAAAGGGAGCCCCTCACCAGTGTCTCTTCATGCAACTCCCAGTGCAAAGTTGACTCCGGCAAACACTGAGAAACCTGTGGCTGCATCCACAGCAGCACCTGTTCACCCGCCTGAAACTTCTAATCCGGCTGTAATTGATGTGCCTGAGAAAAACAACATTCTCGAAGGTCTGACTGGAGCTTACTCTATGTTCTGTTTTAAGATCTAGATTTGGTCCTGACTTTTTTTTTTTTGAATTTTATTATCCTCATCCCTATGCAGAGGAGGGTCATTCAATTTATATACGAAACTTACCCTTGAATGCAACTGCTGAAGAAGTTGAAGAGGAATTTAAGAAATTTGGAGCCATTAAGCCTGGTGGTGTGCAAGTCAGAAGTCACAAGGTTATATTTTAAGCTTCTGTATACTGTTTTCTATAATAATTTTGAGATTCTCTTTTTGTGTTTCTTTTGATATTTACTTTCTTTCACCTCTTCATATATTTACAGGTTGAGAGATACTGTTTTGGATTTGTTGAGTTTGATTCCTTGAAGTCCATGCAAGCTGCAATTGAGGTACTGTAATTCAAGAATTATAGCTTGGCTTGGTTTTTGAAGATTACACTGCTTCTATTGAGGCAGAATTACTTTTATTCGTGTTCAATTATTTTGCTTTACTTAAAAGAAACATTGTTTTCTAGAAGCAATGTGGTATATCTTATCCATAGTGTCATGGTGCCAACTAGTACTTGACATAATAGTCTACGATTGTTTGCCAAATCAACTTATTCTTTCTGATATTTTATATTGGGTTATATTGTATCTTGTTTGTTTAGTCTTCTAGCAAAGAGTGTCTCTGAGATAGCACATGAGTTTTGGTATAAAATGGAGTTACTTTTGTGACATATGTTTCCACTGAGAGCTTTATGCAATTATTGTATTGTACTTCCTAATGGTTCAAATGCCTTTTTAATCTCTAAGTTGGATAGTGACTCCAGAATTTTCTTTTGTTTTCTTACAATGATTTGGCATGTGAGCAACAAATGATGAGGATCCATTATGACCCAAAAGCAAACTTGAATTTACTAATGTCCTAAGTTTGTTATGTGTACTAGTTTTTAAAATTATTCTTTAGTTCATTTTTAACATATTTTAATTAATATTCAGCATTATGTTTTATATTGTTTTTATGCTTGAAAAGCTTGATAACTAATAGCATAATGTATGGTGATAACTGATTATTAATAATTGCACCCATTCTCCAGAGCCTTTGTTTTATAGTTTGAAAAGCTTATAGTAAAAAAAGATTAGTACTGTTATTGTTTATTAATTAATCATAAAGGTAGGTAGCATTAATTGCTTCCCACTGTTTATTAGAAAATGACTAATGTTTGGAGTCTGTCAAAAATGAAGCTAGGCCTGCTTGAATATAATTGGCATGTTCTATCGTCCTCGTAGATGATGGATTAAGTTTGCTAAAATTAGTGATCACCTGTCCGTCAATCCACTCTTGTATAGGCATGCATGTGAATGTGTTTCGTTGGACACAGTGATGATGGTTTATGTGCTAATCTCATATAGTTGAAATGGTTGAGATATTTTATTTTGAGAAAGCATTGCATGCATGCAATTATTTTGTATTCTGTTAATTCGTGAGTGCTTGATGGTAAATTGAGTTTGATTAAATTGGAATGAGTTCAGTTATCCCACTCCATCCTAGCTTTAGAATGATTATCACAAAAGTCCAAGTTACTTTATGTGACTGCTTGACCTAACAAATTTAGGTTGCAGGACCTCATGATCCTTAGACCAGATTGCAAACACTAGTAGTGGCCAAATAGTTAGTTACTAGTTTGTGCAAAGACTAGTTTTTCCATACCATTTTTTTTTCTTATTGTATAGCTTGAGTGCAGCTTACTATATTATGAATATTTTATCAGTCAACCTATGTTTGAAGTAGTATTTGAATCAACATTTTAAGACTCAATAAGCCTTTGCATTTGGCACATGTTTATTGTGTTTGCATTGGCTGCATTTGGTCCTTAAGTCACATGCTTGACATTTGGTCCTTAAGTCACTTGGCATTTGGTCTTTTAACATTTGCTCTTTTTTTTTATCATATATCATTTCAGTTACTTGGATTGCTGTTTGCATGAATAAGCTACGTATTATGTGCATATTATCAGTTGAATCATATTTGAAAATAGTGTTGAATTGATTTTTTAAACCTTGGTAAGGATTAGCATCAATTCTGTAAGACTTTGATTTATGCCTTTGTCCTTGGCAGATGTATAGTGTGTCTACATTGGCTGCATTTGATTGTTTAAGTCACCTTTTCTTTTTCTTAATAACATGTATATATATATCAGAACTTCTCTGCATGCTGTTTTGCATGCAAAAAACCACTTTGGTACTGGGATAGGTTGCAAAATCATGCACTTTTTTTTTAATTTATTTTTTAACTTTCACTTGCCAGGTCCTAGAGGAAATCACTCAACGAGTTCTTGTATTTGCTGTTGTGCGTTCATTAAATAGGAATTATTTGTTGAAACAAGTGTTCCTTCCTACCCAGTCTTTGATTGATCAAGCGGCAGAATAAGCACTGACCCAAATCTGGCAGGCCATATAACTTTTCTTGGCATGCACACTTTGGTTGGTTTTATGGATACAATGCAGTTGGGGTTGGAAGGGTGGTGCTTCCCTACTGGGATTGGAGGATGCTTTACCTGCTTTCCAGTTGGAATGAAACTCAGAAGTTCATTAAGACTTGGTTTTTGTATTGCTGTAAATTTCTTATACAACAGTCACTATATTTCTTACCTGGAGCAACCACAGAGGCGGCTTAAAGCATCCACTGTGAAAAGTGATCATCATAAATCATTTAAGATGTGTTGGGTCCCTAGTGACACTATTCAGGGCAGGAGTTACTCATCTTCTCACCCTTCTAGCTTTCCCTGAAAGTAGTGGTGATTCAGTTCAGCCATTGTCAAACAACAATTATTGAAATGAATTATGAGATCAACAACATCATTTTCATGCTTGCTACATAAATAATACAATACTGGAGCCACATCTTAGCCCACTAGTTTCCCCTTGTGCAAATCTGATGAGATGACTTGTTCCCACATTTCATACCTTTGACATTGGCACTCACACCTCTTGATTTTCAGGGTTGGAGCATCGTAATCTCTCTCCATGATAAAGAACTCTGTTACATTTACTCCTTTTGCTATTGAACTTTCCTTGTTTAACTTGGAGGATGACCATCATTACATCATGGATCTGCATACCATTATTCTTGAATCTAGGAAGCTTTTATCTTGATCTTATCATGTATATTCTTGTATTTTTTTAATAAATTTCTTATAATCAATTAATTATGACTATTTTTGTGATTTGTAAAAAATCGTGAAGTAACAAAAATCATACTTAGAACTGTGAGATGCTCAATACTTTGTTGTGTATATTCATGTGTTCTTTAATTATGCTTTATTATTTTTTAAAAGTGCTTTGTTGCACAAATAACTCAAATTTCTACTCTTGCTTAATATAATTGCTCATGCTGACTGTTTACCTGATTTGACCACAAACATGTAGGCTTCGCCAATCATGATTGGTGGTCGTCATGTCATCGTTGAGGAGAAGCGAACAACAACACGAGGCAAGGATTGCACTTTTCTTCTCATAGTTAATATACTATAATATTCTAACTCTTAGTTCTTGTTCAATTTTTGCCTTTATATGCGTGATTGCTTCTACTGTTATCTTAATCAAAACTCGGCCTTGCAACTCACTGTTGTTTCATCTACTATGTTGAGTTGAATTGAAATTTGATTTCCAATTGTTTTACGCTTTTACTTGAAGTAAAAGCCAGTTTTATGATCTTTATACAAGATATTTTGGGAATGGTAAAGGCTATTTCTTTAAATTCTTAAAACTACAATTCTAGAGTTTCTTGTTCCAGCCACAACATTTTTTCTTCACAATTATTAGATATGTTTGAGAGCTTCAGCCATCAGCGAACTTACTAGGCTCAGCCAAATGCTACAACTCATTAACTACCATAGAAGTTATGCAAAGTTATACTTAGCATGTGCAGATTCTATTTCTTTTATACAAAGATTTATAAAATAATTCTTGTTCAAGCCATACAATCTCTTGCCCATGTAGATGTAGGTCCTCTGTCTGCAAATTTGATGTACAATATAATGCTGCATCATTATGACATTCCTTGTCTATGTCTGTTGGATCGAATATACCATTCTTGTTGGGGTACTTCCTTTTTCAGTAGAAAATCATGTCATAGCTCTAATTTTACCCCTTTAGCAAAGTTTTGATCAATGTTTTACAGAAATCAAATACAATATTGTCTGTCTAAACTAATCTTTGTATATATGACTATTTTTTTAATGATGCCAATAACCTCCATTAATATAGTTGTGCATTCACCTTCTTTTTTTTTTTTTTTGGTCAAACTTCAGTCATAGTATATATGACTAATTCTCAATGAAATGCCAATTACCTCCATTAGTGTAATTGCACAATCACCATTTTCTTTTGTGAAGCTTCATAATGCATTTTGTGATGTCAAAGATTCAATTGTTTAATCTAAATGACCTAAATTAATTATATGCTTTTCACAATGTCATTTTACAAAATTTGTGATAGATTTTTTGCCTAAAATATGAATAATACCAATCACAATTTACGGGCAGGTTGTTTTTGATTGTCTAAAGTCTGGCGAATGGATTAGGAAAGTCTTAATTATCTCCTATCTTTTTCAAAATTAGAGGAGGTAAATATGATTTTGTACACTATAGCTTTTTGCCAATTGGGATCTTTGTTGTTTACCCGTTATTTGCATAATTTTTTTTGCATCATTGTTTTTTATATTTATATTATCCTCTGGCTTGCTTCTTAAGCTCTTGAAAATTTTTGATCGTAATGGTAAATGTTTGTTTTAGTTGTCAATGGTGTGGTCACCAATAGCGGCAATGGCACCAGTGGAAGAGGGCGCTTCCAGTTGGGAAGAGGGGCATTCAGAAACGACAACTTCCGAGGACGTGGTGCCGGCTTTGGCTCTGGTCTAGGCTATAGGAGGAATGAATTTAGGAACCGGGTTGAGTATTCCGGTCGCGGTCGGGGTGGTTCAACTCGTCGCAACGAAGGCTATCAGCAGCGTGCTTTTCACAACAATGGAAACGGCATGATCATCAAAGAACCCAAGCCAACTGCTATTACGGCATAGAGTTTCATATTCCTTCCTCTTGTCTATTTTCTAAGTAGGCATTCTTAGCTATGGCTAGGCAAGCGTTACCGAAGATGTCTATTTTTTTTGTTAACTCGGCTATAAATGTGGATACCGGTTCATCGTTTTTGGTCGACGAATGCTGTCATTTTTGTAGTTCAAAAACTAGGTCCGTCGACATTGTTCATCTAGGAAAGAAGAGTCAAGAGGCCCCTTGTGTTTGGTTTACTGAAATGCTTATGTGCTGTGTCTATGCGAGGCAAGCTGTGGCACGCCGGTGCAGCAGTGTGACGATATCTCACTTGAGCCACGGTCGCCGACATGAGAGCACTCGAGGCCGGCGAGACCCGGTGCTACCGACCACACTAATGAAGGCAACTGAAAGCTCGAATTCCTCTGAGATATTCAGGTATCAGACTGGATTCCCATCTCTTGTTCTCTTCATTTGTTTTATTCATCTATTTTTATATTCCTATATTCGAAAGGGCTGGCCCATGAGTTAATCTGAGATATCTGTAGATGTTCATATTGCAGAAGTAATCATTTATAACGAAATCCATTCACTCAATATGTCAGTCAAAGAGACAGCTAACAATCTCCTAAACAGTTATTTCATGGCTCCCAAAAAATTAAGCTTGCTAACGTGCACCATGTTCTGGTGGGTGAAAGTATGGGAGACCTTCATCCAACGCGTACCGGAACAAATTAAACTATGGAAGGTCGGCCGGCGGCGGCAGGATATTGAATTCTTCGCAGTCACCGACCTTTCTGCTACCACTTTAGACGTTTTAATTTAAAAAATTGATGGTGTATACTTTGATTGATCAAACTGTGGATTGTGATCGAATCTTAATGATTGAGATATGAACCGCAGCCATTTTGCAATC
This sequence comes from Curcuma longa, assembly GCF_044706935.1. Taxonomy (NCBI): domain Eukaryota; kingdom Viridiplantae; phylum Streptophyta; class Magnoliopsida; order Zingiberales; family Zingiberaceae; genus Curcuma; species Curcuma longa. The sequence continues at coordinate 12,016 of NW_027433451.1, forward strand.
TTTCATTAATGAGGAATGGATGATCGTGATGGGTCGGTTTGAATCATTTATCTCCTCCAATCATGTCATGCGGATGGACCCAATTAATTAATTATTTATAAACTGGTCCGTTGAAGATTATATGATTAGTTCATTATATCATATGGTAATTAATTAGCAATTATGATCTGCATGGGGTCTGCGTTCTAATACATTACGTTCTTCTTCTTCTTCTTCTTGTTGTGTGCATAAATTATTAGCTGGTGTGGTCCTTCTTAATTACACGTACGAACGAGGGAAAGTTGTATAAAATGATTGGAGTAATTGAAGATCATTGTTACTTGCTCAGGTCGTTGTTCTCTAGCTGTTGATTTCGGACTTCTTCATGGATATCCTTTATTCTTTTGATGTTGATGCATGCATGATTTTTAAGTAATATTCAATCGAGGACGGTGACAGCTGAAAAGCTAGGCTTTCTTCCGTGATACAATTGTTGACTAAGTTTTTAAGATCGTGATCGACTCTGTTAGGAATAAAGGGTTCGTCAGGAGTTATCCGATAAAGTCTCAGATTTTAGAGAAAAATAATAGTAAACTAGATAAGTTAGCAGAGAATCAGGTTAGACTCGGCATCATAACATTAACATACCTATCCTGATATCATTACTTTATATAGGAGGAGAAGGTCATCAAAAAATATACTGTCTCTTTCTAAAGAACTCCTCTTTTATTTTCATCAAAGAGTACCTTTTGGTAATCATCGTATCAAATTGGCCTTCATACAAAAACCCTCACATGTTCAAGAGCACAATCCATTCAGGCTCGGGATGCTTGACACTTGGACTCGAATAGTTGTTCGGCGCCTATAGCCCAATGGGGCTCGAGCAGTGTTTGGATAGTCGGCACATGGGGTGCTCGATATTATGAGTGCTTGGCATTCGGACACTCGGCTACAAGGCTACTCAAGAGCTCGATCACTTAGCACTCAAGGTGGTCGGCATTCGGGTGCTTGGGAGCACAATCCACTTGACATTCGATAGTCAACGGGTGGTACTCGATAGTGACCACTCTGGGTGTTTGACACCCTGGCACCTGAGTGCTTAGGTACTCGGCCACTTGGAATTTTATGCGCTCGTCCACTTGGCGCTCAAGGTGCTTGGCATTCGAGTGCTCGGGAGTTTGACGCTCGAGCGCTCACCACTTGAGCATTCGACTACTCGAGTATTTGGGGTGCTCCGCCACTTAGATGTTCGGCACAGACAACCCACTTGAACTCGGTTAGTATTTAGGCGGTTGCAACCCACTCAGGCTTCGACATTTAGGAGTTTAATAGCTGGGGCTCAGAGTGACGCAATATGATGACATGATTAATTTGGGATTGGGCCACCTAAGTTCATCTAGGGGTTAAATACCGATGATTATGTCTTGTTTAGAGAAAAGATAACTAGGAGACTTGTTAAACATGTAAAGATATCGATTGCAACTTTCATGAACTTTACCGACTGAGCTACAACAAATTGTTCTAGTATATTTAATGCTAATTAGTTTTTAAAGTTTGATAAACTAGTCGAGCCGTCTCACTCTAATCTTAATTATCTAATTGCTTATTGAAGGATTAAGTCCTATAGTTGATGCTATTGCTTGTACTTGTGACTTTGGAGATCTTCCTTACTCTTAGATTAATTATTGGATAAGCTAGATCTAAGTGTTTTTGACTATTTGGACTTTCCCATTCTACGATGATTCTTTCTTTTGACTTGTTAATGTAGAATCTTCATGCATATATAATTAGTTTTAAGTTTAAGTTATAATTTACTCTTAACTATTAACATGCAATGGTTGAGATTGAATCAATGTGATTCTATGGATGCACAAGGAGCTGAATCAATGACATTCTATGGATGCACAAGGAGCCTTCACATGAATTCAGTGTTCATAGTAGTTTTTTTTTCTCTTGGAAATTGGATTGGTACTATTTCATTTAATTAAGATTATATATATATATATATATATATATATATATATATATATATATATATATAAAAAATTAAAAAAAACTAGTATATACATATTTTTACCATGAGACGTTAAATCTCTTCCAATAATATCATTATATGCATTTAAACTCTTAATCTTTAGTAAAATGCTGCCAAGGTTGAATTTGTTTGACAATCTTTGTCGGAGAGAGCTGAGTGCTGGAGTGACCGAGTGGCCGACTGCCGAGAGCCGAGTGACCGACTGCCGAGAGCCGAGTGGCCGAGTGCCCGACTAGCGAGAGCAAACTGTCGAGAGGCGAGTGACCGACTGTCGAGAGCCGAGTGCCCGACAGCCGAGAGCCGAGTGTTGAGTGGCCGACTGTCGAGAGCCGAGTGGCCGAAAAGGATGATGTCAAGGCCTGCGTTCAACGTAGTTTCCTTAAAATAGATTCGTCCCCTTAGAGGTCACGACGGACGTTTGTTTCCCAGGATACAACGACAGGACCGGCAAAATGATCAAACACATATCGTTATTGGCGAACCGATTACACCCAAAGATTATCTATCACCGGAGAGGGGATGCAGAGAAAAGAAAACGATCATCTTCTTCCTCTTTTATAACACATCTCTCATTAATATTCAATTAATGATATAATTAAGGGATTAATGGTTTGATTTGAAATGTTAATAATAATACTCAAATGATGCATGTTAGTTGATCTGCTTGGGCAAATTATGCCCTGATAAGTCAAATTATGCCCTGATAAGTCATACATTCGACGCACACAAGTCACCTTGTGGTTAGTGATTAGTGCAATCCAAGTCTTAGATTTGCACCCCTACGCACCCACGCATGAGAGAGAGTCTCTCTCCAAGCATTTGTTCACAACATCCATGCTTGTGATACAATATAAACCAACCAAGTTGCCTCTCAACTACCAATGTGATACTAAACTCTTCTATATGAGGGTTTTCTCCATCCTTCCATTTCCTTATTTCCATTCACATTTCCAACCAAATTATGCCAAGATAACCAAATGACACACTTCAAAAACAATAGTCTTTACCGCGCGTGCCTCGTATTTGGATTCTCTCCTCACTTACACCGAGTGAAAATTCCAACTCAATGAAACTTTGTGCGAAAGATACTTTGGAATTTGAACTAACTATCCTCAAAAGTGATTTATTTAGTTCATGGAAATGACATCTAAGTCCCGACTTATAAGACCATACAAATTAAATGATCGTTTAAATTTGCATATCAAAGATCCTTGAAAAAGAACAAGGTAAATGTATATTTGGATCGATCTGGCTCAAAATATTGATTATTGCTTATGATTACATTGTTCGATCACTTTCAAGCCATGTGATGTTTTCTTCTTCATTTAGATTATTGGAAGGTCATAGAGAGGTCCTCTATAAAAAAAATATAAAAAATAAATGGGGTGGCCGATCCGGTAAATCGACCACTAGGGTAAATCGAGAAGCGCATAAGGCGGCCAATCCAGATGCCCAGCATCCTTTGATTGCGTTCCCCATTTGGAAGAAGAGAGGTCCTCTATAAAAAATGATAAATCCCAGTCAGTCTCATGGACTCAATCCCTGGGGGTGGCCGGTCCGGTCCCACGGAAGTTTCCCACCGACCACCAGGGTAAATCGGGAAGTGCATAAGTCAATTCAGATGCCAGCATCCTTTGATTGTGTTCCCCATTTGAAGGCCAAATACGCCGTAGCTGGGGATGTCCTAGGTAACAACCCATCCTTTGCCCCGGGGACAGAGATTAGGTCACAACCCGAATGTCCTACCGTTACATCATTTGGTCCTCTATAAAAAAAGGATAAACTCATTCTCATGGACTCAAACTGGGGGTATGTCGTACCGACCACCAGGGTAAATCGGGAAGCGCATACGGCGGCCAATCCAGATGCCCAGCATCCTTTGATTGCGTTCCCCATTTGGAGAAAAATTCCTGCAAATACGCCAACCCGGATGTCCTGTTGCACCATTGCCCCGGGGACGAGAGGTAAAAATCTATGTGAGGTGGCCCTCGATAGAAATTAATCACATTCCAAAAGTGGGTTGATTAAACAAGATAGAACAAGCGCCGACAATTTGACTTGTAGTTGCAAGTCAAAGAAAGATGAGAGACTACGTAACAAAGTCAAAATTAACTTTCTTTGAGTATACACAATCCAATTTTCTAGGTGGAAAGGCCACATTTATTTAACCCCTGTCGACATAAATGAACGTGTAAAAATTCAACTCAAAGTACTATCACATTAATCATTGTAGAGGTAGTTCATTATTTCCATGTAGTGCACTTTGACTTTAGACGTTGACATTTTACCAAAAAAAGATGGTAAGATGATTTCGATATCTTAGTGTTCACACTCTCAATTGTATTTGATAAATTAAAGGTTTTAATTCGTATAACAATCAATGGCGGAGTCGATCCGGTTGATTTACCCAGGCTGATCCGAACTCTTGGGTTACACTGACAGTATACTCTCGGCTATCTCTTAAATTTTTTTTCTTCGATCTAAATCCATTTTTTTTCTTTTCATGGCCGTCGGATCCTGCGAGCTATAGACGTGGCTCCGCCCGTGATAACAATTGGTATTTGATAGAAGGAGTTTAATTTTATTGCTCCCATGCATTTCAAATGAAAATTTATTTTACATTATGCTTCATTTCAGCAAAAGGTGGCCACGATGGAGGAGGGCATTGCCTCGACTTCTCCGAGATTCGACCCTTGCCCACTTCAACAACTCTGTTCCGTCATAACCAATTCAACTATGTCCCGAGAACTACATTAATATGCTTCATTGAAGTTTGAAGAGGAATCTCGATGCAACAATAAAATTGATGTAGTGTAAATAGGAAATCAAGCCGCTCGTAAATTATTCAGATTTCGGTTAAAAAAAATCATTCAATTAAGTTATCGAACTAAGCTCGAGCCTAATTTCAAACTCAAAAAAATATTATCGAGTCGAGCTCGAGCTTAAGAATATTTAATTTGTTATCTCGTGAAGAATATATTTGTTAAGAGGCTCACAAATATGTTCATTAAGGGGCTCATTGTATATTAATGAACATATCTAAACTCGTTTAAACGAATCATTTTCGAATTGAACTTGAGTTGTTCGCGAATTAGTTAATTTCATTATGAGCCGAACTTGAGCTTAAGAATTAAAACTCGAATCGAACTCAAACAGAACTCGAGTTTAGGAAAAACGAACTGAGCTTAAGCTCAAGCCACTTATTGTTCGACTTGGATCGATTCGATTACACCCTTATATGTGACCTAGAGATTACGATTTGAGTCTCGAAAATAGTCTTTTATAAAGTAAAATAAAATTGCGTATACGAAATCTCCGGAACCTCACATAGGAACTTTATACATCAGGTTTTATACGTTGGTGTGTGTGTGTCAGTGAGAGATGATTTAAAATATTTGTCCCCATTTGTATATATCATATCAAATATCTGTTTGATATACTAAATAAACTCTACAAATATTTAAAACGCTTTTGAAGCTGTATACTAAACTCTATGCATGTCTTTAGCTTGTACAAGTTGCTAGACTTAGGATGCAATGAGCATAATATAACAGAGAAGGAAGAATTGATATAGTAATAATATAGGAAAAGGGAAAAAAATCTACAACCCTAGCTTTAGGAATAAAGACATGATGAATCAAGAAGTTACTTAGTTAGCAATAACAAGAGCCAATTGTCGAGCCCCGCGTAGTAAGATCTCGCAAGTAAGTGATATATGGTCTAGAGGTACAACAAGTTCATCATGGGAGATGAACTACTCCATTATCATATCTTCTTAATCATCTCGACCAAATTGATTGTTTGAGATTTGTTCTCATATGAGGAGCTCTACGATGCACTAATCAAACTTTGTGAATAAATGTCCAATATGAAATTTTAACATGTGACCTAGAGCCTAATGTACTTGGATAAATTTCATACAAAAAGGTTGATGAATGTCCTTAAGTCAACACCAACTTAATATTGTTCAAAGATTTGTGGGGTGTGGTCCTTGAAATGCTATACTCCAAATTGTTGTCCCATCTAAAGGTCACTTGTAAACAATAAATATGTCCCTACTTCTCGATAAGCCTTCTTAACGATCACAATAAATATGTCCCTACAAGTATCAGACACTTGTGAGCTAGTTAACATGCGAGCTAGTTATGAAAAAATTAAAATCTTTTCCTATTTCTCCACAAGCCTGATGTTCATTAGTCGACTACTAAAGCATCCATGAAAATTAAAATTAATATAATTGTATTTTAAATTCACAAAATTGAGAGAAGATATGCCCCTCACAATTAAAATCCCGATAACTCTAAGGTTGTTATTATTATTTTAGTACATATAGCGGATAGGTCTCTTTACACAATGGGATTTCATTCAAAGTGAGCAACCATTTTAGACAAAATCAATCTCTTGGTTTTACTTTACATTTTAAATTATCAAAAGAGTGAAGATACATTTTAAGTAGGGTGAAAAATGATTGATACATCCAAAACTTTTTTTAAAACAATTGTAAATACAAATAGTGGCTCAATGTTTATGGTAGTACCAAATTAAACAAAAAAAAAATCATAAAGTTGGAGATGACTCTTCATAACTTATCAACTATAAGTGCTTGTTTTTTAGTTTTGACAAGATTTATAATGGTCTCAAAACTATCTATAAAGAAATTTATTTTGTCATAAAGTTCCATGACAGAAGAGATATAATAATGTTTATTTTGAAGTCAAAAGACAACAAACAACTTGCCACTTTTTATCCAATAATATTTAAGACAATCTCAAAACTATCATAAAGTCATTAATGATATTATTATACAAGTTGTGCAAATCATAGCTACAAATTATTGGAGATGACTCCATCTATAAACAAGATAAAAGAGGCATAGTAATGATTATTTTGAAGTTTCTTCCAATTACAATCTACTCTCCACATGAAAGACAAACAAACTACAGGGTTGTCAAGTACAAAGGCTCAAAACCAGCTGCTCCCCACATGAAACCTTCGGCACTTCCAAATCAATGCTCCAAGAAAGAAAAAAAAAAAACTCTAAAAATGGAGAAACTATACTGCATGATCTTTTTGTTCAAAAGAAACAGGGAAGAACAGAAGATCATGGACATATTTATACTGACATGCACGTTCACACTAAGTATGATGTCTATGGATATATAAATTTATAATTAACTAATATCCTCTCTCAGACCACTGGCGATCGCGTGACGACGATAGGCCCACCATCCACCTCGCGAAGCTAATCGGTCCCCTCGATAGGCCGCGGGCTCCGCGGCCGCCGCATCGGCTGGAGGAGGCGACAAAATCTTGGAGGCGCTGCATGGCGACGTCGAGGGTCTCCGCCG
>NW_027433452.1:0-2994 GCF_044706935.1 Curcuma longa
ACAAGATTGTGCTTTTCTTGTGATGCGCTATGCTGAAAGTTTGATGTTTCGTAGATCAACTGAATTCAAACAATATGGAATGAAAGCTTATAGATTTAGGATTGTACATAAAATTATGATAGACAAAAACTAAGCAAGGAACCTTTAATGTATCTAATGGTCTTATTCATTGTTATCTAAAATATCAAGAGCATGACAAGATTCAAAATATATGTTTGTAAAAAAAGTAGTTTGATATTGTTGTTATGATATTGTTTTGGTTGTATCAAATATTATTGGTGTTTCACATGAGTATTATTTTTAGTTTCAAAGAGTATTATTTATATAGTTTTATAGAATTTCAAATAATACATTTTCAGATTATCAAACACACGTTTGTTATAGTAGTTACTGAAACATAGCTATTAGAATACAGACTTGACATTATAGCAACTGCGCAACCATAGTTGCTATAAAGGAGTTTTAACTTATTCATTCACGTTGTAGTAACTACTGAACTACAGTTGCTACAATACAGATTTGACATTATAGTAGTTACGGAACCACAATTGTTACAAAGGAGTTCTTGATTTGTTTAATCACATTGTAATAGCTACTCAATTGTAGTTACTATAACACAGACTTGATGTTATAATAGCTACGGAACCGTAGCAACTACAAAAGGGTTCTTGACTTGTTAAATCATATTGTAGCAACTACGTTTCCATAGTTGCTACAACATAGTCTTGACGTTGTAGCAGCTACAAAACCATAGCTACTATAATGAGGACTTGACTTAATCAATCGCGTTGTAGTGTCTCAAAACCGTAGCTGTTACAATACAGATTTGACTTGTCTAATCACATTATAGCAACAATGATTCCGTAGCAGTTATGGAATCGTAGCTGCTACAATGCAGACTTGAACTATTCAATCACGTTGTAGCAACTATGATTTCATAGCTGCTACAACACAGACTTGACTTGTTCAATTATATTGTAGCAGCTACAGTTCTGTAGTTGCTATAACACAAACTTAACGTTGTAGCAGCTACGGAACCGTAGCTGCTACAATGCGGACTTGACTTGTTGTTGTAACAGTTACGTAACCATAGTTGTTATAACACGAACTTAAATTCTTCAATCACGTTGTAGTAGCTACTTAACCGTAGCAACAGCAACATAGACTTGTTCAAGTCTTCTATGTAGTAGTCACAGTCGATATGAAAATAAAGCTATAAATCCAATACTAAAAATATTTAAATATGAAATACTGAAAATGTAAACATAATAGTCTCATATTATACTGTAAGTGTAGCTCAGTTAGATTACATGCATTGAATATTATTTACACCCTTCAAACCTCATACAAAATGCTCAGAATTTCATTGTAACAATTATGATATTTACTTATATATTTCAAACCTCATACAAAATGATACCGAGTTCATTGTAACCATCATACAAAATGAACAAAATTTTATTGTAACCATGTATTCAAACTAATGGAGGATTCCTAAAGATGGATGATTATGACCTAACAATGAACACCTTGTACACCTTTTCTGAATTTTGTCACTGTGTCTACTTTCAATGAGTGCCTTTCATACCCCTCCTAGTTGTACACGACACCTAGGAGGGAGCAGATGGGGATAGTGGGCCAACGTATCCAATACTCCTTACTTCTAGTTAATTCCATGTATAACATCATTACATTGTATGTGTTTCTGTAGTATGATATCAAATAGTAATCTTTATAGTAGCTGTAAAGATCTAGATGAGCATTCCCAACTACATAATCTTCCAGTGTTAAAATCCTAACCTACAATTTAACTTAAAAAGTTATCAAACATCAAAAAGAGAAGATTGTTGGTGTAAGGAGTGTTATATTTGAGAGGTGTCCTAAGGCAATCGTCTTATGATTGTATAATTTATTAGATAAATAGTAATTCACTATTTGAGTGCATCACTATAAAAAAATACAGATTTTGGGATGAATTTTGCAACGAATTAAAAAAAAAATTCGTCACAAAATATTCTACGATGAATTATTTTTCGTTGCTATAAAGTCGTCGCCAAGCTTGGCGATAAAATTTCTCGTTTCGTTGCAGATATTTGCGACGAAAACTAAAATTTGTCCCTAAATTCATCATAGATTTGCGACGAAAATCGAATTCGTCGTAAATCTACGACGAATTCAATTTTCGTCGCAAATCTGCGATGAATCATTTTCGTCACCGATTTGAGACGAATTCGATTTTCGTTGCAAATCTACGACGAATTATTTTTGTCACAGATTTGTGACGAATCCGATTTTCATCACAAATCTACGACGAATTTGGGGGCGAATTTTGAGACAAAATCATTTTCGTCGTAGAATTCATCGCAGATTTACGACGAATCCAGTTTTCGTCGCCAATCTGCGATAAATTTGGGGACGAATTTTGGGACGAAATCCTTTTCATCACAGAATTCGTCGCAAAATCAAAATTTTTCTTTCCTACCCCTTATTTGTTGATTATCCCATAGATACAATACACGATCCAATCGGATCGAATCAAATTTTATAAATAACCTGTACACGTATTAATATCAATCCACATCCACATACACATATCAATTCACACAAATTGAAATCACAAACATCCACATTCATATATATCGTCAATCCACACTCTACAAATTAATATACATATCAATCCACATCTACATACATATATCAATTCCCACAAATTAAAATCACAAACATCCATATCCATATATATCAATCTACACTCTACAAATATACATATCAATCCATATCATGATCAAAAACATTAATATCACTCTAGAAAAACATCAATATCAACATAATGAAATCCAAACCTGTACATCCAGTTATATAAATCCATATACAATATATGTAATGTCAAGAGGGATGATCAAGACCAAGAAAAGATGTAATAGAATCATCATGCTCGTTTCTGTTGGTGCAATAGTTGCCCCAAGTGCATTGAGTTTCAATGTTTGGCTAAAC
>NW_027433453.1:0-16800 GCF_044706935.1 Curcuma longa
AACAAAGTTCCCAATAAAAGCACGTAAAATACTACAATGAGAACAAGGGCCAGAGGTCTAGCAGAAAGTCCTGAGCGTCAAGATCGAGCTGAGTAAAAGTCCAAACAGTTCAGATGGACCAAGGTTTGACACCAGGTAAACTCTCCCAAGTGGAGTAGTGAGGACGTGCTCTCGGAAAGACAATAGTAGACGCCAATCCAACTTGAGATTTCATGGGAGACTGAAAGTTGAGATGGGACAATTTGAAAGTTGTCATTCATACTACTTGTGTATCTATGCTAACACTATGATGCAGGAAGTAACAAATGGGAGCTGGTTGGAAATAGAGAGATCCGAGCACCCCAAGTGGTTCTAAGCTCCTTGATGGCTCAAAATCCAATCTCACATCTGGCAGAATTGGCAAATCTTAGTTAGGTTATACATGTCAGATTTCAAGAACCCGAAGGGGATTCAGGCGTCCGAGAAGGGATAAATTCGACATGGATAGAATTTCATCTAAATGCAGCCATGTCGGTAGTCCAGGTGCCCGGAAGGAATCCAAGCGTCCAGGGCTCATCCAGGTGCCCAGAATGCTCAATAAAAGAAGTTCTCGAGTAGCAGCCAAGAATAAGAATTACAACGCTTCTCTACTTCCAATCCATGCCAAAATAATGACTTTGAGATTATGCTAAACTGAAGCTTCAACGACGCAATTATGTCATGACACCGCTATGAACTCAAACAAGCCTAGGTTTTTTATGCAATTTGGTTGTGTCAATTTCTATTATTCTTTTCTCTTTGTATTTAACTATTCAAAGGGATGGTAAGATTGTTACCGATCCTCATCATTGTAAAAGAAATGAGTCTTTTCCTCTTTTAGGAAGAAGGTTCCTAGTGGATTGCCCATCGAAAGCGATCAATGACCGCGGGCCTTAGAGTAGTAGCCAAAGGCTGTAAAACAAGTAAAACAAAAGTGTCTTTGTGTACTTATCTTTATTCTATTTTATTATCTTTTCGCTATACACTATTTTATTTTTGAACAATTTCTAAACGCATATGAATAACGCTATTCACCCCGCCCTTTAGCGCTTTCTTGATCCAACAGAAAGTTTTCAATCTATTTACCTATGAGAATCATATGGAAAATATTAATTAATGTAGGATAATCATGTATCATAATGTAATAATATGAATTCATAAATTTTATTACTAACCAGCTTTGTAAAATATTCATCATGTGTTGGGATGCAGGACATCGAATTAAAATGGTAAAAGGTTTTCGTATTGGTGCCCATAACCATTAAATAAAAATGTGCATAATCAATATTTAAGGGTATAAAAATATACCTAACTTGTTGATTAGCCGGATTAGTTTTAATTATTTGGTGTAAAACTATTTATCATACGTGTTCATACGATGACTGTAAAATTCAAGATATATTCATAATTTAGTGCACTAATATCACAAATATAATATAAGTTATCATATGAAGAAAAATTCTTACCCTAAATCCGGTTGAGTAATAAATGGATTGCTTATATACCCTAAATGAGAATGCTTCCCTAAAGATTATTGAAATGCATTCGTCGATTACTTCCCTGCCCATAAAAATGTTGCCGAAGACACATGTAAGGAAGACATTTCTTGTCAATGCATAGTAGCCTTCTCCCATACAAAGTCTAAAATAAGTCATCTCAAATTCTCAAGTACTGATATGAGGTAAGCCACATTTTGGTCTCATTTTCTCTTTTGTTTCTATAAATTTATCTTCAATATACTGTAAATAAACACAACTATAATTATTTAACAAACAAAAGATTAAGTGAAATCTATAAATTTTCTAGTAGTATTAAAGTATTACTACAGATATCTCAACTTACTTTAATAACCTTCAACCAAATTATGTTGAGTTCCTTCTCCCTTGCCTATATTTTTTTAACCTCCTTTGCTTCATCAATCTCGTCGATCACTAATATATTACGGTATTCTTATTTTTTTTATTTCGCTAAATTTACCTTCGAATTCCTACAAATATACACAACTCAATGTATTTAACAAACACAACAATAAGTGAAATAAATGAAATTGCATTTATTATTTATAAATTATTACAGATATCTCAACTTACTTTAATTGTATTCAGAAAGAAACCCTTGACTTCCTTATCCATTGCCTATTTTTTATCTGCATCCTTTTCTTCTTCTATCTTATTGGTGACTATTATAGTTTTCTCTTCTTGCATACTAAAATTTTTACCTTGTTTTTCAAATTGTTTACTCCCCTCAACCTCTTTTATTTCTCTCCTGGTCCTCTTCACACCAGATTGTTCACTAGAAGGGTTTCTACACACCTTTTTATTATGACTTGATTGTTTACACCTGTTGCATATTTTTTGACCTTTCCTCTATGCTTTGACTCGATCCTCACCTTCTTCCTTCTGCTAGGTTGCACAATGTTATGGGATGGTAAAATAGTATAATCTTGTGCACCTACTAGCCAAAATTCTTTACTTCTACATGGACATATACAGTCCGCATAAGTACGTTTCCATGTTTTAAATAAAAAATATTGCTCGCAATATGAATAATACGGGACTATTTTCTTGAACGCACACACTGTAATAGTGTGTGAGCAAGGAAACCCTGATATTTGGAATTCACCACAATCACATCTACGACTCTCTATGTCAACTATATAGGAGGATGCAGAAGTCGATACCTCCATTTCTATTCTGCTATGTGGATGTACTACATAGTATCCAATTCTTCGTCTCATAATTTCAATCTCCTTCATAGTAAATGGCGTCAAATGACTTACAGAATTAGACACTTTCTCCCTATGATTATAAAATCATTGTGCAACTTTCCTTCATGTGTTGTTTATCAGTCATGTTATAGGGAGTTCTTGAGTGTTTTTAAACAATGCATTCATGCTTACAGAATAATTCATAGTTAACATTGAGAGAATGTGCATTTGCCCATTTTATAGTTTCAACATTTTGCAACCATCTATAAGTGTCTGTATATTTCTCTAGCATCTTCTATATGATTTGATCATACTCGAAAATTATATTTACTCTTGCTACAGCTCAAAACAATCCTAATACAGATCTATATTGAGTGTCTATTACCATATTACAAGATAGGTGATATAAACATAATTCATGGTAAGCAATAAGATAAACTTTACTCATTGCAAATAATATTCTATGATATCTATTAGATATTATTGTCATAGTTGATGAATCAACTGCAAGAAATATCTTTAGGTGATTTAAAAACCACTCTCAAGATGGCCCACACTTAACCTCAGTAATTGCAAAGCCAATTGGCATAAGATTTACATTACCATCTACTATTGTAGCCATTAATAAAACACCTATATATTTGTCACTCAAGTGCGTTGTATCAATTCCCATTAGTTTACAAAAGTATGTTTAGAAAACTTTGCCACATGCACCAAAGGTCCAAAAACAACATTGGAATTTTTTTTATCAATGCTTTTTTTAATGCAATATATGTTTCTAGGTCTATATATGTTAGCTCCCGTAAAAGCCTAGGGAGGTCACTATAATCCTTTTCGAAATCACCTTTCATCTTTGTTAGAGCTTTTTGACGTGCATTGTATATCTTTCGATATGATATATATACTATAAATCATGCTCTCATATCTCGTTGAATTATTTTGGATTTATATTCATCTGCAAACAAAAAATGACTTTCAATCTGAGAAGCTATCAAAGAAGTTGTGCATGCAAGATAATCGATCATTCCTAAACCAAGACCATATTAGTATTCATCTAAATATTTTGTAACAGTCAATTTTATTTCTCCCCTTGTAATTATTGCTCATGTGCAATTTTCTTCATCACAAATTGCTTTAACTGTGGTTTTCCTCGAGTCCTTTATTTTGTAAATGAATCATCTTTTCATAGCATACTTGCAAGTGCATCTTTAAAATATTTTTGAGTTGGGAATACCTACACAAAAATCAATAGTTTTTTAAGTTGTCATTGAGTGGCGTGAAGAATATGAAAATTAAAGAAAAATACATTACATCACTACTTCAATTGAGTAAAGATTACATTATGAAATGTAAAAAAAAATCATTATATTACCTACTATTTCAAATAAATTTTTTTTAACTTATTACATATTAAATTTTATATTACCTTATTAATAAAAAAATTTATAACTCCCATCTGATTCTTGACTTTGCAACACAATAAGTATTGAGTTCATTACATAGCCATATTCAGCTAATGGGAATCACATCTTCAAGGTCACTATACTCATTGAAGATCACTAGCGGATCTATTGAATAGTTCATAGCATTCACTATAAATTCATCAGTGAAGACATCCCTTTCAATTTCTGTTAGCATTCTAATGTCGTAATATTCTAGTTAAGTCCACATATCTTCAACCATTTATTCCAAACTCTTGCTTACGACATCCTCAATACTAACAGCTTCTTCTTTCAAATTGTATATATAATTCATATTATCTTCAGTACTCACCACAATACTAGCAGAACTAGAAAATGACATCTTACTATCATTGATATTTATGTTTAATGAACAATCACCGAGTCAGTTTTGATTTTGTGAATCAATTGATTCCATCTTATGTGACAACACTTCATCAAAAAATGAATCTCTATATTGAAATCACAAATAACAATCACTTCTATTAAATATGTGAATATTTCTATAATACACTAGCAAAATGAAGGAAGTCAATAGATTATCATATGTTCCTAAATTTATAGTTACACATTTCAAAATTTAACATTTCACAAACAAGCAACTTTAGCTCGTAACTATAAAATTTATTGATTGATTAAAGAGATTGTCAATGAAATTTTGATGACAAAAAAATAGACATTGGTAACGTTCCATATAATGCTAATCTATACATCATATTAATTCATTTACAAATTAGTATAAGAAAACTTACATGTTGTTTACAAGATTGATCAAAATGTAAAACTTTGTGTACACTATGATTTCAACTATCACTGCTACTATGATTGATTTCTCTATAATGATAAAAAAATATTAGGCATATTATGAAGATATCTCAGGTTACAATATTGGTTAGGGCAATTTGAGATGTTACCATTGTCTATGCGATTTGTAGATTATTTAGAATGTTGGTTGAAAGGATTTAACGAGTACTTGAAATTTTTGAAGCTGACATTACAATTGCTTACACCTAGCGGCCAACATCTCGCTTGAATCCTACTCTAATATAATAACAGAGGATTGGCAAAGCCACTACTTGGAGCGAGGTTTCACCAATTTTAACTTCATGGTTAGAAGGGAGGTGTGTGGTCGCTGCTTTTTGAAAATCGTTGAAGACATAACTGCATTGTTCGCTGAGAAGAAACTGCACCAAAACTACATTTATTAAGTTTTCTCTGATCATCTTTTCTAAGTACAATAAGCTGAAAAGTTAGCCGAATATGAAATTCCATCGAAGCGATGATTTTAACTTATGCTTCGTTCTCCATTTTCTCTGACAAGAAACTACACTGTTTATCGAAAAATATTTGACACCACTTCAACATTTGTTAGCTTCTCTTTATTCGGCTTTTTCACACAACAGAAGATTACCACTCATCGAAAAATAAGTTGCATTGTTTGTCGGGCGTTGCCTTTGTTTTGAACAAAGGTTGCTTTCTCCGAGAAGATGCGAACATGGTTCGTAGTAGTCTTTGCTTCGGACACACGCGAGATTGTCATACCAATGGGAGCAAGGGTAAAATGGGAAATAAACCCACATAAGGCTACACAATTTGGATAATCCCAAAACTACCTACGCAATTTGAATAAATCGCACAACCAATTACGTGATTTGGGAAATTACTAATAAAATTTTCATATGCTAACTAGTTGATTAGCTTAAGTTGACTTCTTATTTATTCTGCTTGTGTATCTAGAACGAGATTTACCACATGGGTTTTAATACAAAATGCCCTTCCCACTTTTTTTTTAAAAAAGGATTATTTGGGTCAAATTAAACTTAAAATTTATTTTTTAAAAAAATCTTCAAATTTTCTTATAAATACCCCTATATTTTTAAAACATATAAACATTAAATTTTAATATATTTTATTTTATTAATTTTCTTTTAAAATATTTAATACTATTTTTTATTTTTAAAATATTTTTAATGCTTTTATTTTCTAAAATAAAATTTTACATCATAATTTTAAAGGCCATGACCTTCGATTATACTAGATATGAAAAATTATACTAGGTATACTTCATTGCTCCATTAATTTTAATGGTGGATGATCTTTTTCTTAATTTGTCTATTAGATAAATTTAAAATATAAATAAAAAGTCATGACAATCGATTATATCAAATATAAAGAAGGAATATGATATTTAGCATGAAAAATCCAACATGAATGGAGCATGACACTCACAACTGTATACAGTGGATCCTACTAGCATGCTCCATTCATATTAGAATTTTTCATACTAAGTATCATTTCCCTATAAAGAATTGTTTCCCTATAAAGAAAAAAGAATTGTACTATATATATATATATATATATATATATATATATATATATAATTCTCCATCTGATTAATTTTGATGTTGTATAATCATCTTTTTAATTTAATTATTAGATAAATTTAAAATATAATTTATATATACTTATTGAATTTCAAAATAATTATTTCTCAAATTTTAATTTTATTACTTATTCCGCCGTGAGGCACCATAATATAATATATGTTGAATCTATGAGAAATGCTATTATGAGCGTCGGCGCGTCCGTGCGCCCTGACCGCCGACCTCCACGCGCTTTCGCTGTCCGTTCATCGCTGTCCGACCACCAACGACCGCCGGACCGGACCCGTTGGAACCGCGACTCGCCGGTGCACATTTCGGCATCGGATTTCGACCGGATTGGGCCGGAATTCGGCCGGAATTCCGGTCGAAACAAGGGCAACAGTGCCTGGCGCCACTGTCGACCGGAATCCGGGCGGATTCCGGCCGAATCGCGGCTTGAGTCCGGCCGCGGTCGACGCGCCCGGCGCCGGCGCGTCGACTGCGGCCGGAGTCCGGCCCCGATTCGGCCGGAATCCGACCGAAATTGCCGCCAGACACCGGCGGCCGATTTCGGCCGGAATTCGGTCGGATTCCGGCCGAATCGGGGCCGGACTCCGGCCACCGCCGGACCGCCTGCGAGTTGAGGTTCCAACGGGCCCGGTCCGGCGGTCGGCGGTGGTCGGACGGCGATGAACGGGCGGCGGGAAGCGGCGAAGGTCCGACGAGAAACACTGTGCAATCGGACGGCTCGGATCTGGCGATCGGATGGATGGACGGCTCGGATGGAGGTGCTCACGGGGCGCGCAAGAAGCTGTCGCCCAGGATAGCAAATTTGTGTTAAGTATAGCTCATGATGAACTTAACTAACCGAGAACAAAGAACAAGATGATAAACCGTGTGTCAGACATAGCCCATAAAGAACCATGCCATGCTTGACCCAGAAACAGATTGGACTGATACTAGCTCAGGTCCAAGCATGACCGTTGACATGGCTTATATAGCCCCCGTCTAATCGAACTCACGCGCAGTCTTCGCCTTTTAAGGCCCTTTGATTTTCCCCAAAGCGGGCTCATGTCTCCGCCACGTCACGACAAGCTTTATCCGTTAAAGACCATGAATCCTTCCGTCCCGACGAAACGCGGGGTGGGGCGACCGCCGCGATTTATCCTCGTCGTATGTTGAGGTGGGCGGTTGCGTGCCTGCATTGACTGTTGGTTCCTTTTTCTTCTCCGCTTCCTCCTTTTTTCCGTGTACTCGATCTCCCATTGACCACAGTCCGCATATTCAATATTTAGTAATAGTTTCTTCTTCAAAGGAAAAGTAAAGGTCGCCCATTTCCCTCGCATTTCTTCTCTTTTCCACCATCCTATAAACTCCATCATCCCCTCAATTTAACTGGTTTAATTCCTCGTCCATCCAGGCTCTCCTCTACCGATCGGTCCATTTCTTATCGTTTTGGTGTTGGTTGCAGCGAGATTATTGCTGTTGCTGCTCAGCGGTGCCGTTTTCGATCGGTTTATGATCGGCGTGATGAATGTAATCGGATCCATGGGTCTCGCCGTCGCCGTGAGGCCTTGCTGTCGCCTCTTTACGGCCCATATTCCCTCCCGATGCCCGCGTCGGTACTGCCTCCGCTCGCTCCCGCATCGCCGATCCGCCGCCGGATGGATCCGCACTGCTGTCGCCCAGTCGATGGGTGGGGCGCCGTTCTCTGCCGGACGGGTCTCCGACTCAGTTGGTCTCTCGTCCGGGACCGTGCGCGGCGCCGAGAAGGCTTTCGAGCGGATCGTCGTCCCGGGCCTCACTGAAGCGAAGCACCTCGTCGTCGAGAGTGCGGTGCCGTTGAAAGAGAAGATGGCTGCGAAAGTGGAAGTAAAGGGGGTGGAAGACAAGGAGCAGGCGGAGGAAACGAAGGGCAACGACGTGTCGGAATCGGAGAAGGAGGCGTGGCGGTTGTTGAAGAATGCGGTGGTGAGTTATTGCGGAAGTCCGGTGGGGACGGTGGCGGCGAACGATCCCTTCTCGGAGCTGCTCAATTACGACCAGGTCTTCATCCGCGACTTCGTGCCGTCAGCCCTAGCTTTTTTGCTGAAAGGGGAGACGGAGATCGTGCGGAACTTCCTTCTCCACACCTTGCAATTGCAGGTGAAGCTAACCCAAATCTCGTTTTCTTCATTTACTGTCATTATTAGCGCAATGTATTATTGTAAAGAAAGATTTTGGCTAACACAAGAAATGTTCAATCATTCATGCTTATTCTTTCCTCTTTTATCCTTAAATCTTTTGCAATCTTAGTTTTCAGTTCAAACTTCTTATCAAAATTCGATGGTTAGTAAGTTCATTGTGACTTATCCTAATAAATTTTTTTCCCTTGCCAATTGACTTAACTACCTGCTGTATTTTTTTTCCAAATCAAGTAATCGCCGAGGTATTCTGAAGTTTGATGGCTAATGATAGACAGTTCATTCATAAATGGTTAGTTTCACACACTTCCGATTTTTTTTTCTTTTTTGCTTTTCTTAAATATAATATTAACATACTTTGAAATATAATACAAATCCTTTTTTTAAGGTATTCCTGAAAAATAAAAAGTTTCAAGTACAAAGTGAGATGTTTGTTACGATAGGTTTGTGAGATGTTTGTTACTTTGTTCGATAGGTTTGTGACAAATGAAGTACTGTGTTCTTATTTTCTGATATGCAGAGTTGGGAAAAGACTGTGGATTGCTACAGCCCTGGGCAAGGCTTGATGCCAGCTAGCTTTAAGGTTAGAAATATTCCTATGGGAAGCAACGGAGAATTTGAGGAGGTCTTGGACCCTGATTTTGGGGAATCAGCCATTGGTCGTGTTGCTCCAGTAGATTCTGGTGAGCGTTCATTGAGATTCATGCCATCATTTATTCCATTTTTTTCTGTGATGCATAAATTTAAGCATTAAGGTCCTTAAACATAATGTTCTCTATGGCAGGATTGTGGTGGATCATCCTGCTAAGAGCTTATGGAAAGATTACTGGAGATTATGCTTTGCAACAGAGAATCGATGTGCAAACTGGCATTAGACTGATTTTAAATTTATGCTTATCAGATGGGTTTGACATGTTTCCTACTTTGCTTGTCACTGATGGGTCTTGCATGATAGATCGCCGAATGGGAATCCACGGACACCCTCTCGAAATCCAGGTATGTATTAGCTTTAAATTCTTATCAGTTCTGCATTTTGTACATAAACCATACTAAGATTTCATTTGAGCTATCTGGTTGGGAACTGCATATCTCTTTTGCGTTAACTTTCAGATATTGTTTAGTCTTTTCCTGCTTAAAAATTATTTTCTTGATTGTCAATTGACATATTTGTGATGTTTTATGCTATAATTTGTCCATAATGTTTGAAATATTACAATAAACAGGCACTGTTCTATGGTGCATTGCGTTGTTCGCGTGAAATGATTGTTTCCGGTGATGGATCAAAGAGCCTGCTGCGTGCTATTAACAACAGACTTAGTGCATTGTCATTTCACATCAGAGAATATTATTGGGCAGATATGAAAAAGGTCAATGAGATATATCGTTACAAAACTGAAGAATATTCTCAAGATGCTATTAACAAGTTCAACATATACCCTGAACAAATCCCTCATTGGTTAGTGGATTGGATCCCTGAAAAAGGTGGCTACTTCATTGGCAACCTTCAGCCAGCGCACATGGATTTTAGGTTCTTTTCACTTGGTAATTTATGGGCCATTTCATCGTCTTTAGCCACTCCTTGGCAAGCTGAGGGCATCCTTGATCTGATTGAAGACAAATGGAATGACCTTGTTGGGACTATGCCTCTTAAGATATGCTACCCTGCTATAGAGGATGAAGAATGGCAGATAACTACTGGAAGTGATCCAAAAAATACGTAAGATGTTATACAACATCACTCTTTTCCTTTGCTGTACCTTGATTTTCCATCTGGGTATTGGTAGACTATGGATTAGATGTTACCTGTTGACTTTTCCACTATACCCCGAAAAAACAAACTCTGCCTTGCATAGAGTTGCTAGTGTATGATTAACCTCTACATTTGAAATCACTATGCATTGATAAGCTTAAGTGTGAATACCATCTTGTTTGTTTGTTGAGGTCATCTTGCACCAGCTTAGATATATAATACCGCAGTCTTAGGTTTGAAAAGCACATAGCACATACTTTAGTGATCAGCAAACGTATTCCAATGCATAACTTGCACCTTTTCAGTTTTATATTCCAATAGATACTCCAACAAAAATCTTCCTGATAGATATTTCACCTTTATATCTACCTCAATTACACAACTACCTGATTTGAATTCTCATCAATATATGAATAGTATTTGACAATATTTCCAGAGAAGAATAAAGGAGAATGGCTAACAATTTTAACAAAGTCTGCACTGTATAATTTGCTTTCTACAATGTGAAGGGGCAAGAAAACTGTATTGTAAAACTCAAGATCAATATATCTAATTGATACTTGTTTTGCTTGGTCTTCCCCTGTTGGAAAAAGGAACGCCTCCAAACACATTACACATTCTGAAGAGAGTTGCATTGGTGTGTGCAGTCTGCGATATATCCTAACAAGATTTCTTGTTTTTACAGACCTTGGTCATATCATAATGGAGGATCATGGCCTACTCTCTTGTGGCAGGTAGAAGTCTTGACATGGAGCACTATCTCAAGTTCAAGTTCTTACAAATAAATTACTTAAATATATGGCTTTTCTGTTGCTCTAGTTCACATTAGCGTGCATCAAAATGGGTCGGCCCGAATTAGCTAGGAAGGCAATCACTGTGGCCGAGAAGCGTCTTTCAATGGAAAAGTGGCCTGAATATTATGATGCCCCGACTGGGAGATTTATCGGAAAGCAATCGCGGCTTTATCAGACATGGACTGTTGCAGGGTTCCTTACATCAAAGTTGCTGACTGAGAATCCTGGGATGGCATCCATGCTTACATTTGATGAGGATCTGGAGCTCCTGGAGGGCTGTGCCTGCAGCCTAATAAAGAGTCCTCGTACCAAATGCTCACGAAATGTGGCAAAGTCACATGTCTTTCTGTAACTACTGCGTTACTATTTCTTTGTTTACTTTCAATTTTTTTTTCATATTCACACCTATACAGATGTGATGATATATAGAAAGAAATCATTCACAGAAGGGATCTAACTCCATACTGAGAGACAATAGATCCCTTCTTGTTTAGCTAGATACTGGTTATATTATTTTCCCACTGGTCCTTCATGGTATGCTCAGTGTTTTGGTTGAGCGACCATTGGCGACGACTACATTGTCTGATGTGACCCAATGTTGGGTGTGTAACAGCAAACTAGTATGTATTTTGATTCGACATTCATTCTTATAAAATAATAACATTTGTAATTTGTGATGATATTGAATGATACGGAATCCCCACTGTTGCCTTTTGTTCCTTGGATTATGTAATGTTGCCTTAGGCGATCCCAATTATGAACTGTAAGAATGTTTTTTTTTCACATGTGACTGGATTTTGCTGTATAGTATTCAACAGATCTTGCTTGAATCAAATTAATTTGTTCTGAACTTAAGGCATGGCGGATTAAATAGATTATACAAATTGCGACAGAGCCTCAAAATTCTTGATTAATTAATAAATACTAACCGGTCAATAAATATACAAAAATAAAAATGAGGAACTATGCTAAGAGGCTGCTAGCTAGTATACTTATCGAAACTGGTTGTGTAGCTTCCGCTAAGTAGTCAGAAAAGTAGGCACCCACTGTGTTAGAAAAGTAGGCATTTACACAAATTCAAATATTGATAATTTAAATTATAAAATTCCAGAAAATAAGAAATATCACTTAGTTAATTATGCTAATCATAATATCTATTAAAATATATATAAATTTATGTTAAATTTTAAAAAATAAAATTAATAAATGATATTTATTAATTTAATAAATTATTTTATTAAAATAATTATTTTAATGAATTATTTTTTAAATATATATAAATTTATTTTAAATTTTAAAAAAATAAAATTAATGAATTATATTTATTAATTTAATGAATTATATTTATTAATTTAATAAATTATTTTATTAAAATAATTATTTTAAAAAATACTTAATGTATTTATATATTACCTCTTTATGAAAATAAAATTCCATTAGTTATGGAGCCAAACTCATGGGGTGTCATCCAAAATTGTTCAAACTGTTAAATTATAAAATTTCAAAAAATAAGAAATATCACTGAGTTAATTATGCTAATCATAATATCACTTAATTTATTTATATATTACCTCTTTATCAAAATAAAATTCCATTAGTTATGGAGCCAAACTCATGGGGTGTCATCCAAAATTGTTCAAACTGTTAAATTATAAAATTTCAAAAAATAAGAAATATCACTGAGTTAATTATGTTAATCATAATATCACTTAATTTATTTATATATTACCTCTTTATGAAAATAAAATTCCATTAGTTATGGAGCCAAACACATGGGGGTGTCATCCAAAATTGTTCAAACTGTACTTGAAATAGCCACAAAATCTAAAATTATAACCAAGAAATCATGATCACCAAGACAAGCATCCTTCCTAGAAATTATTGATCCGGAGAATAAAGCATTGGTGGAATTGAGTAGCTTGGTCATAACAGCTACATACACCATACACCTTCTCCTCCGTGGTCACTACGTTCAAGTCAAACAATTTGCTTGCCTGCAATGCAAAATCAAAGAAATGATTAATTCACATATAAAGGCAGCTGAGTTAGTGTGCAGCAAAATAACAAAACATAACACAAAACAAAATTGGATAATGATGATTTCTATAGTTTATAAATCACTGTTCCTATTCCACCACCTACCATTCTTTGGTAGGTCCCCGGGGTAATGGTGCAACGGTAGGACATTCGGGTTGTGACCTAGGGATCCGCGCTTCGATCTCCAGCTACGACGTATTTATAAGAATTTTCTTCCAAATGGGGAACGCAATCAAAGGATGCTGGACATCTAGATTGACCGCCGTATGCGCTTCCCGATTTACCCTGGTGGTCGGTGGGAAACTTCCGTGGGACCGGGCCGGCCACCCAGGGATTGAGTCCATAAGACTGACTGAGATTTATCATTTTTTTGGTAGATCACTCTTAAACTCATTTTACACTCCTCCTCCCATACCTTTCAAAATTAGAGAAATCTCTTACAAACCTCATCTACTTCATGATCTATCATCCTTTGATGGATTACTCCTAAAATCAATCTGTACTTTCTCCTTTTTTAACACCTTTCCAAATTAAAGAAATTTTTTACAAATCTTCACTCATATAATAACAACAAATGAATAAAATGTTAAATAAAATAAATTACAACATAAAAAAAGTACATGATGAAGTTTTTCTTAACTTGCTTTCACTTGAATATGATTATTTTTTATTTCATTTGTATGCATGTAAGCATTGCCAAATTCTTTAATTGAGCCATTCTTTATAGAGTTATTGATGTCAATAGCTACATGTTAGAATCCACCTGATCGGTCAACTATTAACTTATCTTAGTAGGCTGATTGGATTAGCTAAATTGTTGTGCTTGCATGTAGCTAAACCGCCTTGGCTCCAATGGCTACTAATCCACCATCTAGTCGATTGACATTTGTAGCTTCTAAGTCACCTAATTGCATCAAACTCTGTTGAATCAAAAACTCTCTTTTTAGATTCCTATGTTTCTCGTAGTTGACTAAGCTTATCTATTAGTCGATTAGTCATGGCATAATAGATTGCCTAGTCGATTGCCCCCCCCCCCCCCCCCCCCCCCCCCCCCCCCAAACAAAAATATTTTTGTTAGCAATCCAATATGAGTTGACTACCTAATTTGACTCAATTAACATCTCTTAATCAGTTGAAACTTTGATTTAGCCAACTTTAAGATCAAATCCTTGCCTAAGTTAAGCCTACCTTTAAAAAAAACCCAGGTCACTTAAGTTTCCTTGCCAAAAGACCCTAGCCTCTAGGGTTTTCTGATCTTGACACAAGGCTTCACCTTTGAGACTTCCTTAACATAGGTCGAGCTCAATCTATTAGAACTTTTGTACCTAGAGACAATGCCTACGGGACATTCTTATATGTTTATTATTGACTGACCTTGAACTTTAAAACTTCTATTGCCTAGAGTCCTAACCTTTAAAACTTTATCACTTATCTAGTGCCAATTAACCTTGATTCACCAAGACTTTTACTTAGTTGACCTCAAGTAAAGCTTGATAAGCAAGACTTTTGCTTGCATAGTCTCAGGTCAATTTTAACCCACTAAGACTTTTACTTAGAGAGTACTACTCTAGGATTTTTACTTGCCTAACATCCAATTAATTTTGACTTATTAAAAGTTCATCACTTGTCAAGTATTCAGTCAATTTTAATATATCTACTACTACAAGAAATGCAGCATTCTGTGATAGAATTGACGATTGAATCAAATTTAGTCATTAAATAAAGATAGATTAAAATTTTGATCTCTAATTAATGACAGATATATCATTCTATCGTTAAACTTTTTCTAGTATATTTTTAAGTTTTTATTATATCATTAGCGATTGAATTTTAAAATCAATCCCTATTATCTACTCTATTATTAGCTATCCATCTCTAATTTATGATAATTATTTTATAATGATCGCAAAATAAGGGCTATATTTAATATTTTTTTAATCTCTAATTAATAACCGACATAAATATTTTCGTCATTAATATTTTACCCTTACTAAAAATATTTTCAATTCACAGTTGACAGTTCACATCTCGTAAACCCTACTCCTCAATCTTTCTTCCTGACGGCTGGTAAGGCTCTCTCCGATCTTGTACGTTTTTGTTCTTGGCCTTGCGAGACTCGAGAGGCGCGTGAGGTGCTCAATCGCGGGGTGACCGACCATGGGCGCATCACACACCACCCCTTGGCGCATCACACACCACCCTTGGCGCATCACGCGACTGCCCTAGCCTCGCTATGTGGGCGCTAGATCGACCGCGCTAAGTGGAGTCCATGGCCACGCAAGGTGGCCAATTGGGGCCGAATCATGCTGCATCACACGACCGCCACTAGCCCGAGGCTCTGGGTGCCCTAGCGCCGTCGCCCGTGGTTGCCTTCGGGGTACCCTTGACCAGGGGCTCCGGGTGCCCTAGTGCGACCGCCCTTGACCAAGAGCTTCGGGTGCCCTAGCGAGGAGGTCGGCGGTGGCCACATCACGCCTCTTGTGGTTGTGCGATGCGGGCGCCCTAGCGCAGCCACCCGTGGGCACGCAATCACGCTAGGCGGCCGGCCGGCCGTGGCGAGTGAGGCTGCTGCTTGTGCCCGCGTGAGGAGATGTTAAGATCATGAGTTGCTCATGCCTTTTCATAACTAGTTTGTTCCTCTTATCATAGGCAGCAAGCTTCTCGTCGATCACGACCTTCTCACACAGCAACCTACAACCACGTCGCACAACATCTTCTTTGGTAACAATTTGTATTTGTTATTTTTGTATGGTTGTATGTATTAGAACAAAAGATAAGCCAAGGAATAAACTTTATTGATTGTGTTGCATCCCTAAACGATGCAATATATAGAGGTTTACATAAACCAGGTCAATTGACCAATTCTAAATTAACTGACAAAATCTAAACAATATTTAATTAATAATATTAAAATTACTCAGCTTCTATTACCCCCCGACAAACTTAACGGGAGATCTTTGACGTTGAGTTTGCATCTTAGCTTGCCGAAACGTTGTCCGGATAATGGCTTAGTAAAAATATCGGCAATTTGATCTTCTGCTGAGATGTATGAAACAGATAATTGTTGGCTAGCCACACGCTCTCGAACAAAGTGAAAGTCAATTTCAACGTGTTTCGTACGAGCATGAAAAACCGGATTTGCTGTAAGATATGTTGCTCCAATATTATCACACCAAATTTTCGGTGTAGTCTTTGAGGCAAGATGAAGTTCTGAAAGAAGTGATTGGATCCAAATAAGTTCTGAAGTTGCATTAGCTATAGCTTTATATTCAGCTTCAGTGCTTGAACGGGATACAGTGGGTTGCTTTTTCGAATTCCAAGAGATAAGATTTCGGCCAAGAAATATTGCATAGCCACTGGTAGAACGTCTATCTTCGGGAGAACTTGCCCAATCTGCATCACTATAGGCATGTAAATCTCGGGATGAGTGGCGATATAAAAGAAAACCATGTAGAATAGTGCCTTTAAGATAGCGAAGTATTCTTTTC
>NW_027433454.1:0-4830 GCF_044706935.1 Curcuma longa
TGTTAATAGACAACGCCCCAAAGACAACGGTTTTTAGCAAAAGCGTTGTGGTATTTCAATTTACAACGTTTTTAGTCAAAAGCGTTGTCTTTTGAAATCAAAAGACAACGTTTGTACAGAAAGCGTTGTCTATTAGGGGTCAACCACAACACTTTACAAAAGCGTTGTCGAAAACGTTGTCTTTTAGCGGATTTTTTGCCAAAGACAACGCTTTTAAAAGTATTGTCGTTTAGTGTTGTCGTTGATGGTTTATATCCAGGGTTTTTTAGCGGGCGAGTCCGCGATTTTCGTCCCTCTCCCGCTCGCACTTCTAGCTCGTCTTCTCCTGCGCGCCCCATTTTCGTGCCTCTCCCGCCCCCTCTCGCACCTCTAGCTAGTAGCTACTCTTCTCCCGGCCCCCCCTTTTGTGCCTCTCCTCTTCTCCCGCCCCTTTCGCACCTTTCACTACAACAAAATTGACTTTCCGCAGCACGTTATCAACGGCGCACAATTATAGTGTGCTGTTAATAATAGTTTTTACGGCGCGCCTAATCAAGTGCGCTGCGGATAATATTTTATATTTTACAATTTACATCGCACAAATAATAGTGCGCTCCGAATATCATTTTTCATAGCGTGTAAAAATTATACACTGTAAATATTAAATAATATTTATGTGTATTTACAGCATGTGTATAGATGTATGCTATTAAAAAGGATTAAAAAATATATTATTAACAGCGTGTAATGGATATACGGTGTTAAAAGTGTTAAAAGGGATTAAAAAAGTTTTTCTCACGCTTGCTCGGTTAGGTTTCCCCGCCCGCCCCTCAGCCTATTCGCCTCTCCGTTCCTCTACGCGACACTGTCGCGTGCTCGGCTTCTCCGTTCTTCTCCTCCGTCGTGAGCTCCTCCTCCGTACGTTCTCGCGTCGTTCCCCTCAGTCCGTGCTCGCGCTGTTCCTCCTTCGTCCGTCGCGAGCTCCTCAGTCCGTGCTCCTCACGCCGCCCTGCTTTGGGTTTGTGCCTGGCATTGTCGCGGGCGGCCGGGTCGATGGCCGCCCTCTACTTTCAGAAGTGGATCGAGATCGACTCTCCAGGCTCGGCTCGAACTCCAAACCCTAAATATTCCTAGCCCCTTTTATCTGCCGTGTACGTCTCAAGCATCGGGTTCTGCTTTTGTGGCTTGCATCTAGAAGGTTTCCTTTCGTTTTTTTCTTTCTCTTCTTCTTTCATTTCCTGCAATATGCTCTTCAGTGAAAATAATTTTTCATATTTTTTAGTATTGTGAAATTCTTAGTGATTCTCGGACTATTTGTAAACAAATAGACAGGGAAAAGGTAAAACATTTGAGCATTATTTGTTTAGGCGATGAAGAGATCAATCTGTCGACCACCTGGTTGACATTGTGTTTTTTTGAATTCTTCTTTTTGTTGTTGATTATAGAATCTACTTGCAATATCAAACTTTATTAACCTTGTAGTCCTCTTTATTGATGAGGAGTCACCTTTTCAACTGGGGGTTAGGAATTTGGGATTCTTTATTTTATTTTTCAATCAGCCTGACACGTTAGATGAGGATGAGGATGGAATATGGAAACCACCAAAGATTCCGAATCCACAACACAAGGGACCATGGAAACTCAAGGTGTGTAATTCCAATCTGAGCTTGATGAATGTAATGTCTTTTGTATATGTATAATTCATAATTCTCATCCATGATTGAGTTTACAGAGGATCAAGAACCCAAACTACAAAGGGAAATAGAAATCCCCGTGGATTGATAATCCTGGTAAGATGAGCATAGCATCTGATTGCTGATAAACCTGTTAGCTTAATACCATCATGTTTGCATTCTGGATAAATAAAAAATGATGCTAGTGAAAATTTATATTCATGATTTTTTTTTCAGATCTTGAGCTTTCATAAATTCTTCCATTGTCAGAAGGAACTCATGATAGAAATCTTTTTATCCATCTATTTTCTCTTCTGACTAAACTGGGAGCTTACATTTTTTATTACTTTGTGTGCTGAGAGAGCAAATATAGGAAAATCTTGTGATCAATTAGTCTTTCAGTCTAATCTTTTTTAACAATGAATTTTTGTTGCTGCTTTTATGTTGTTTTTGTCATAGAGCATGCTTGCTCTAAATTTATTTCCTAAAATTTTCGGTTATGTCACTTGGTGTGATTGTTTCTTTCATATTCTGGATCTCAGAGCAACCACCAATTCTATTCAATATGTTGATCTACGATGCTAGTAGTAGTCATGTTGTGTAGCGTGCTGCTATTGTTTACGGTGTACCAAACAGTAATTTATCTTACTTCCAATTGATTAAAGTCATGGTAATCGATAGATTAAATCCTTTCTTAGACATTTTACTTTGCTCAATCGCATAGGAGGCACAGTGTAATTTTGTACTTATAAATGTTTTATGGTGAAGCTTAGGTGCATAATTTGCAAATCAATCTTCACGATTGGGTTTGAATCAACTAAGAACAAAACATTTAATTTGAACAGGAAATATACAAGTAGGGTATATTGAAATTTTGAATTGTAAAATATTAGAGTAGTCTATAATGCATTTTGAGAAAGTGAGATATTGTATTCGTTTCTTCCATATTCCATACCATTTAATCATTACTAACAAATGGAGTGATGAACACCCAAGTCATAACAATGGTCTATTGTTTGATGTTACAGTATTGGATTGCAGTTTGCAACATCTTAAGTTCAGGCACCAAATACCATAAATGCTCCAGTTCAGTATCAAGCAGCAACACAGGTGACCCCTTCGGGAACACAAACCTGGACAACGCCTAGAACTCAGAGTGTACCTCTCGTCGCACCTTTGCATCAGACTGCACAACAACCTTTGGCTACCGCTGTGACTGTTCCAGTAAGATTTTTTTTAAATTTTTTTGCATTTGTTAATTCTGCTTAGATGAAAATTTTATAGTCTCCTGGCTTAACCTTATACTTCTGATAAAAAAGGCGCAAATTGTACAATCAAATTCTACAGAATAGGCCTCTTCTGACTGGCAAGAGCACACTGCTGCTGATGGAAAAAGGTGTGGACTGAGTAATTATGCTTATTTTATGTTTTCTTTTCATGACGTTACTATTTCTAATCATGATTACTATTGCTACTTACATTAAAGTTATTCAGAGTTAAAATACTTTCATCGATGTATGTCAATGTTCCACTAAAATCTTGGTGGTGTGTTATTGTCTCATATTAGTACATGGTATTCTTTGTCCTTTGATTAGTTTTATACATTATTCCTTTTTTGTTATGTTTCATCATTTTTTTTTCATTTTAGATACTATTATAATAAGAAGACTAGGCAATCTGCCTGGGAGAAGCCCCTTGAATTGATGACGCCTATTGAGGTAAGTCATTTTATGAAACACTAATATTCTTGTTAATTTTGGTACTTGTTTGACACATGCTACACCTTTTCAGTGTGCTATAAGTATTTAACATCTAGTTGTTGTGACCAACCAGAAATATTTAATGTATATAAAATATCTATCGCTAAGGTGGTCTTTTATGCGCGAGGTTTGCTAAACACAACATCCTCACTTTTAACTCTTTTGTAGTGTATCTGGTTTATCATGTTTGCATACTTTTTTATAGGTTCTGGATCCTTCAAGTAAGCCAAATGATCAAAACAATTTAGGATCAATAGTACTTGTTCAAATCACTTCAAATAAATCATTTATCATTTTGCAAAGTCAGTGTTGATTGTTTTTCCAATTAACTTAATCTATATGTGTGTTCATAGTTTAAGGCAGCTGAGTATACTCGGGCAGAAATTGATGAGGTGCGTTCCGATGTGGCAGACTGTATACAAGATCATATTTATGAGTAGGTATGGAATCCTGATCTCCATAATTCCATTTATTTGTAATAAATATATTTGTTTGTGATTAATTATGCTACTGTTGTTGTGTATGGAATGCTGATCTCCATAGTTCATTGTGTATAATTCTGCTGTTTGTGATTAATTCTGCTGTTGCTGTTTATGAGTATGTATA
This sequence comes from Curcuma longa, assembly GCF_044706935.1. Lineage (NCBI taxonomy): Eukaryota > Viridiplantae > Streptophyta > Magnoliopsida > Zingiberales > Zingiberaceae > Curcuma > Curcuma longa. The sequence continues at coordinate 4,019 of NW_027433454.1, forward strand.
GATTGCTGATCTCCATAGTTCATTGTGTATAAATCTACTGCTGTTGTGCCCATATTTTGGATAAATTAGTATTATCTTTTGGCAGGTTGGTATTTGGCAGATGGACCTGTTCTATTTCTGCTGCTGTTACTTGGTGATGCTAATGTTGTGCCCATACTTGGTGATGCACTTGCTGTTACTTGGTGCTGCTAATGTTGTGATGCACCTGTTCTATTTCTGCTATTGTTGGAGGATATTCTGTTGCGTTGAAACCTTTGTTATGGACATGCTGCTGTTAATTATGGAGCTTCTATGTTGGAAGTTGTAACTTGAATTTGTGTTATGAACTTGTATAAGTTGTATGTTATCGACCTGCTGTATGTTATGAATTTGTGTTATGAACCTGCTGTAAGAATGATTTTTGTGTAAATATAAGTTGTATGTTTTGTATGTGATTGAGTAAATTTTGTAGCCAATAGTTTTGTATTTACAAAATATATTAATTCTTATTTACTGCTAAAAAAATCAAAAGACAACGCTTTTAAAAACGTTGCAAAAACCCAAGCAATTTGTAAAACAATTACAACGCTTTTTAACCGTTGCAAAATGTGTTGTCATACCTATTAAAAACAACGTTTTTAAAGCGTCGCAAAAAACGTTGTAATATTTACAACGCTTTTTCTGCGTTGCGAAGGTGTTGTCGATGTTAACAAAGACAACGCTTAAAAAGCGTTGTCGTTGAGGGACCCCTTTTACAACAGGGCCTCTTACAACGCTTTTTACCCCACAAAGACAACGCGTTTTTCGCGTTGTCTATTGACATTTTTCTAGTA
>NW_027433455.1:0-9288 GCF_044706935.1 Curcuma longa
TTTGGATTTTTGCCCGCAAGAGAATAGGAAAAAAAAATAGAAAAGGAAATTATAATTAAATCCTTCCCTTTTTTCTTATTAAAAAGAAGAGAAATCCTTCCCTTCCTTCTCCTCTACACGACCAAACCCAAAATCACGCGCCTCCTCTCCCCGATCGCACGCGTCATGCGGAAACCTAATCCAAGGCTTCCCCGCGGTGTCGAGCTTTCCCTCCTCTTCACGCCACGATTGAAACCGCTCGAAACCTAAAATTCGCGCGCCAATTTTTCCTTCGTCTCCACGTCGAAATCGAAGCCATGTATCGTGCTAGGGTTTCTTTCCCTCGACAGCGTCGTTCGGCTCCTCACTTCGCTGATCGGTGGAAGAAAAATGGAGCATCATCGTCGCCAATTGCATGGAAGGAGACAGAGCATCGTTGTCACCGATCGTGTGGAAGGAAATCGCTGTGTGAGTGGAGAGCACTGATCGTTAATCGCGCGATTAGGGTTCTCGAGAGAAGAAATACGCTGTTGCCGCCGATCGCGCGAGAAACTCTTGCGGTCAGTGGCAATTAGGGTTTTCCTTTTTTAAAATAATAATAATAATAATAAAACTATTCTTGTTCCTTTCAATTATGAATCATACAATAAATTGGGTGTAATCCCAATTCAACCTATTCATAATTAATTTTGGGACAAGCTTGTTATCTCAATAAGCTTTGCCTGAGAGAGCTGAAAGGCTGAGCTGCTAAACTGCCAGGCAGAGTTGCAGAATGGCGGAGCCGAGTTGCAGAATGGCCGAGCCGAGTTGCAGAGCCAAGTGGCCGAATCGCCTAATGGCCGAATCGCCGAGTCGCCGAGCCGAAGTGTTGAATGGCCGAATCGCCGAGTCGAGTGGCCGAAGCGCCGAATGGCCGAATCGCCGAGTCGCCGAGCCGAGTGGCCGAACTGCCGAATGGCCGAACCGCCGAGTCGAGTGGCCGAAGTGCCGAATGGCCGAACTGACGAGCGAATGAGTGGTCGAGGCCTGCGTTCAACGCAGTTTCCTTAAAACAGATTCGCCCCTCACAACGAACGTCTATTTCCCAGGATACAACGACAATACCGGATCGTTTCCGGTGAACTGACTACACCAAAAAACTATCACGGGGAAAGCAGAGGAAGAAAGGAAGAGAGGGATCGAGAATGCTCTCACGTCCTTCTTTCCCATCGCTGCCTCGCTGCCTCTTTTATAACCTTGCACCATATCTCCAATTAATTGGAGATTAATGGTGGAATTGATGGCTTGATTCAAAACGTCTAATTAACTCTGGCCGTTTCAACGCTAGGTAATAACTCTTGTCCGTTTCATTGCAGCCAACGTTACAACAAAATTGAAAGGAATGGCAAAATGTTGGTTTATCTGCTTGGGCAAATTATGTCCTGACCGGTCTGACATTCGACGCGCGCAAGTCGCGCTCTCACACAAGTTACCTTGCGGGCAGTGCAATCCGGGCCCTGGATTTGCACCCCCTCTGCGCACCCACGCGTGAGAGAGAGTCTCTCCCCTTGCATTTGTTCACAACATCAATGCTTGTGATACAATATAAACCAACCAAGTTGCCCTTCAACTACCAATGTGGGACTAAAGTCCTCCATATAAGGGTCTTCTCCATCCTTCCATTTTATTGTTTCCATTCATATTTCCAACAAAGCTTGCCACTAATTGCACGGAAAATACGATCTTGTAAACCATAAAATACAAAGAAACATAACCTTGACTCTGATACCAATTGAAAGAACCTGTAAATCTTAAACTTTATAAGTTCTACAAGTCGGATAAGAACTTTAATAATAGAAAATATAATTAAATAAGGATCTAGTTTCAACGAATCATGGTTTAACATATTAAATACAAAAATAATGACAGAATCTGATTGAAGAGTCATTGTCTTTGTCCTGTAACGTGAACTACTCGATCCCTATAGAAGAAGATGATATAGAAGCAAGAGGATAATCTTCCAAAGGAATTAAGATGACGGCGCCATAACTCCTTCGTCAATGGGAAACGAAAGCTAGATGTCAATTGTCCTAATTGAACTCTCAAAGACCAAACCCTATATATAGTTATCCAATTTGTTATCAGCTCATAGATAATAACAGAATAGATTGACTTATTCTATATATTTAATCTTTATCCGATAAATATCAAAATGGATTAACATATTTAACAAATTTAATCTATATTCAATAATATTGAAATGGACTAACGGATTCTACACATTTTATCCACATCCAATAATTCAAAATCCAATAAATTTTAATTAAAGCACAGATTCAATTCATATGGAGCCCACACTGGAGTCCACTTGGGAATAATAAATCTAACAAGTCTTATCTGCGCCGCCCTAATAAATCTAGCAGGTAGTGGTATGAGCTGCCAAACAGCACCGCAGGCAACTATTGTAATCACAACCATTGCAACCCACTCAAAGTCAATGACAGAGTACACGCCACTAGCAAATGCCACACCCATGGAGACAATTGCAACCTGCAGAACACTTATTGCATACATAAGTCTTTGCACCCAGCCAACACGATCTCCTAGAAAACCAAAGTTGATCAGTGCGACTGCTGTTATGAGGGAACTGACCATGGCTACTGTGTCTGAGATCAAGAATGCCTTTAAGGAAGCTTTGCTCGATAGAATGGCCTTCCCTTCATCTGATCCAGAGTCGTTCTTGTATCCTCCTGGTATGGTGAATGCAGCTGCAAAGGTAACTGTCGCAATGAGCACCGCAATAATAAGAAGGTTGTTGGCCACTAGTCGACACTGATTTATTTCATCATCTTGCATTCTCTGCGAGTGGTTTTTTATGTCATCGACTCGCGGCGAACTGAAAGGGGAGCCGTATGAGATTAAATCTGTCATAATTTTAGACTGCAAAACCAAAGAAAATAGTGAGTTATATCAGACAAAGCAATTTGAAACCTGTAACTGAATATCTAGAGTTAGAGAACGCTTAAAAGGAACCGAGTGACGGAGGTCGGACTGGCCAAGATAATGTCCGAAGGTCGAGTGACTGAGTGTCTGAGTTGGTTGAGATCGGACTAGCTGGGATAATATCCAAGGGCAGAGTGACCAAGTGACCGAACTAGCCAAGAGGATGACTCTTTCAACGTTGCCTATTGACCCTTGATTGGACACGTAGACATAGTTATTGACTCCAAGGGCCCCCTTTGACTCACCACAACAGCTTAGCTAGCTATTGACTATAAGGCCACGTGGGAACAACAGGATTTCGCCATATCAATAACCATTATATTACCTTGTGAATTACATATGAAATGATGAACACTTACCATCGGAGGACTGATTTCTTTTGCCAATATCGAGGACGCAAGGTCGACCGGTGTGAAACCTGAGCTGTTCCTGAGGGCAGAGTCCACGATTCGACTGCTTAACAACACTTCGATCATCTCCGGGTCTCTTGCAAGAACCGCAAGATGGCAAGGTGTGTTTCCTTTATGATCTTGTTCATTGAGGAGCTCTTTGGCCGAGGGAGGAGATTTTAGAACGTACTCCACCACCTTTAGATTCTTCTTCTCGACGGCCACATGAACAAAGTTTCTTCCTTTCCAGTTCTTCTGTTCCAAGGCGTCAGGGCAATGCTCCAATATCTCCTGGATCATGTTCGGGTCGCCTACACTTGCTGCGATGTGGATGATGGCGAAACCTTCAAAATCCTGCATGTAACCTGCAGTGGCATCTCGTTGCAGAAGCAACCGCAGCACGGCAACATCTCCATTGGCCGCTGCAAAGTGAAGCGGAGTCCAAAAGGAGGCATCTGGATGTGTCAGACACGAAGGATTCTTTTCTAGTATCAACCTTGATATTCCTAGTAAACAAATCAGAAATCGTTAAATGACCTCAGTTAAAATTATATATAACCAATCTTAATTGATTTTGAGGTAGGAAGTAATTAACTCACCGACGCTTCGATTAAGTACAGCAGCGTGCAGTGCCATCTGATCACGAGGCCCTTTGTGCGAGACTGCTTCGGCAGGCACCTGCAGTATTCTCTGCACAATATCTGGCAACCCCCTCTCGGCCGCCATGTAGAGCGCAGAAACCCCAGCTCGGTTGGTCATGGTCGCCAGTTTGGGAGCCGTCGACAGAAGCAGATCCACAACAGAGAGATGACCACCGATGGTCGCCGCATGGAGGGCGGTGTTTCCGATGCTGTTGGCAATGGTGGCCATCCGCACTCCCTCAGCACAACCAGATGACGTCCAGCATTGGGCTAAAAAATTTTTAACTAAAATAATAACAAAAAAAAACCCCGGGCTAACAATTGGAAAAGTAACAAAATTGAACAACCCACGAAATTAATGTGATAAACACTAAAAATAAAAATAAAAATAACCTCTGGATGGACACACGGGCTGGAGCCCCAATACGGTTATACATAGCTCCCCCGCCCTTTGCCTAAATTGCCCGTGTTGGTGGATCAAAAGGGTCACGATTGCGGGATGGCCGGCGGCCGACGCCAAGTGCAGGGGCGTATCTCCGCTCTTGTTGGACAGCGTGAGGAGGGAAGGCTGCGCCTCGCTCACTTTCCTGGCGATCTCCTCTTTGCCGTGCTTTGCGGCGATGTGCAGCGCCGAGTTGCCATCTATGGTAACCCGGAGAAGGCGCGTCTTGTCTCTTTGAACTACTTCTTCAATGAAATTTGCATCTCCGGAGGTTGCTGCCCTCCACAATTCCGGATCCATGATATCGTTGCTCCTCCTTCCCTGCATGGCCTCCCTTCGTATTACGCCACAATCTTTGCTTGAGATTGCAACTCGTTAATCTATCCTCCACGTATATGTATGTATATATAGTCACTTTGCCTAAAGTTAATGTAACCCTTTCACGAAGGGGAACAGAATTCGAAGTCCCTTTCCAAATGGCGAAATTAATTATTCGAAATTTAGACACCCGAATTAAAAAATAAAAATTATAATTATAATTATAATTTTTTCAATCATAATAATAAGTAAGCTTAACCGATAAAAAATTTAAAATTACTGTCTAAATAATTATAATTATTAACTAAGATTTATTTTGACTGATGATTTTTGATATTTTAGTTAGTAAATTAAAAATAATTATTGATCAAATTTACTCTATATTTTTTTTCCAAAAACACATTAAAAATTTTAATATAAGTGGATTTTTATATTTAAAATTTCACAATTAAAATTTGATAAAAATTACCCACTAAAATTAAGGCTAGTAATTTTAATAAATAAAAAACTAATTTACTTATTAACATTTTAGCCGGCAATTTTATTAAATTTGGATGGTAGATAAAAATTTAATTAAACTTTCTTAAATTCTTTTGCTCTCTTCTCCTTCACAAGTTGCCAACGTCAAAATACTGGCTAAAAAAATATTGGTTGATAATTCATGGCCCGTACAGCCAGTATAAGAAATTGATTACAAATGAAGTTTGTTAAATTTCAGAGGGTTGATGTCATGGACTTTATAACACCAGTGTCAAATTGTTTTAAGATTTCTCTATTTCTTTTTGTATTGTGTGTGGAAAAAATAACATGTTGTCAGACAATAATGTTTAAGACTTGTCTGTATGTTTATTGTGTATATATATAGATATAGTCCTTTCAAGAATTTGGTGGACTCAACACAGCGAACCATTGGCGCATCTCAATAATTTGATGAACTGGAGAAGAAGAAGCACTGGTGTGGTATCTTCGTGGGAACAAGTAAAATAACTTCGTTGTATCTTCCTGAAAACATGCAAAACATAACTGCTAGACCTCATATATATGATTGCAAACCAAATGGGTCCCAACGATCCTTCCTTGTGAAGTTTAAATATGCGACTCTCAATCCTCATGTCTACCAAGAGAATCTTGCTGTTGTTTTTCCAGTGTACTTGTAGGAATGGAAGCACATTGCATTATCCTTCAATCTTCTTCTATGTCTTTGACATGGATTTCTTGACTTCACTAGAAGACCGAGGGTAGAACTCTTGCCCTTCCTCGTGGACTTTTTCTTCTATATATATTTTTTGTTGTTTATTGCGCGCATTTATAGCTGATACACTTGTTGTTATATGATTATGCACTTATTGTTATATGACTGTTGCATTTGTATGACATAACATACATGATTATCATATTGTATGTTGACTTTGCTTCTGTAGAATCATGTTGAAACGGTATACCTTTGATATCTATGTTTATCTCTTTATGTTGTTCATTTCTTTTAGTATCCACTGAGTATTTTATATTCGTCATCCAGACCCTGGGTCCCAACCTTGTCAGTTACTCGGTCTCATACATCGACCTCATCTCAGTTTTGGGTTCCGACATCGACCTCTACTTGGTCTCAAGCCCTGACCTTGATAGTTACTAGGTCTCATGCGCTGACCTCATCCTTGTCTCAAATCTTTCGTCATTCACCTCTAGTCAAGAGCACATGAAGCTGGTTCATCTTCAGGAAACCTTGAGACTGTTCCCCCCAAAGAATAAGAAAAATATCTCATAAATATGGACAATTAGAACGAATATATTGAAACAGAAGCATATGTTTCGAAACCTTTCTAAATTGGACAAAAATATCCCGACATCAACCTCTATTTGGTCTCAAGCCCCAACCTTGCCAGTTGCTAAGTCTCATGCGCTAACCTCATCCTAGTCTCGAATCTTTCATCATTCACCTCTAGTCAAGAGCACATGAAGCTGGTTCATCTTCAGGAACCCCTAAAACTGTTTTCTTCAGAGAATAAAAAAAATATCTCGTAAAACATGGACAATTAGAACGAATATATTGAAATAGAAGCATATGTTTCGAAACCTTTCTAAATTGGAACGTGTATTTCATATATATATACAATCATAATTTTTTCAAGTCCTCAATCTCATTTCTCATACTAAATCCTAACTTGAGCGTTGGAGTGATTCTGTTCTCTTACTTGATCCCTAGTGTCATTCTAGCTTTTTTCTTAATACTTTTCATATCTCTTCATCTTTTCGGACGATTATCTTCAAGGATCATGTATGTTAATATGTGTTGATAGTCGATGGCTTGATCATCTACTGTATTTGATTAGAAGAGAATAGAAAAAAATGAATAGAGAAATTGTAATTATTTAGTTGATTTCATACCTTTTATCGTTGGAACAACACTAAACGAAGAAACCCGACTCTTCATTGACCAAAACTCCTTGGTCACGACGATTATGGTTCTTCATTAATATAATTAATGCCTTTTAACTTTTTGACGACTATGACCCTTGAGGATCGGAACAATCGCGTCTCTGACTTATACTGACTATTTTGAATCGGCAAGTGGCATTTATACCCGTAACCATCTTCTTCTTCTGTATTTGGAATACACACTCTTTCTTTTCCTTGTCTATAAATGCTTTATAATTAATGCACCCATCGCTGTACCGAACTCTAGCTTCATCTGAATGTTCTACCAAATCAAATTACCTTCTGACCCGACTAACTTCTCTGACGCCCTACTAGCCCTTTTCTAAACTCAGACAAGTCAAAGATTTTCTATGTGGAATAAATAACCCGGATCACTTAGTAATAGTCATTTCCATCTGTGAAGAAATAGTTCGAAATAAATAAAAATATAAAAAAGATTTAATTTAATTTCCAGAAGAATGTGTAATAATCCTTTTTTTTATTTTCGTTGTGCTGATGATTTATACTCAACACCAACCAAAATGTCACTCATTTGATCCGTCTTTTTTGTTGCTTACATTTGGTTCATGAATTGGAATAAGCAAGGACAGAAATTGCATTCCTAAAAAACGTAATAGAGCAGTAAAATAATAATATTTTGTTAATTCGATTTCGTGCCATCGTTATGAATAATGATTTTTATATTTGGTTCATAGGAATATTTTAGGATATTGAGAATAAATATTATCAGAATAATGAAATAAATCCTATATAAAATACTTTGTCCGACTTTTATAGTTTGCACAATATGTATAATTTACCTTAACTGATGTACCCTGTTAGACTGGCTCAAAAGATCAATAGGTCTTGTTGGCCCACTCTTCTTGTCTAACTATCTCATTCGACTTGATCGACCCATTCAACTCACCTGGCCTACCCTCCTTACTACCTTGCAGTAGTCCATAAAACATATCGATTTGATGCAAGTTCATAAAAGAAGAATACCTTTCCTTGTAGTAGAGTCTGCATGAATATAATACAATAATAACACTCATCTAACATCACAAGCAACGAATATAAAGTAGAATATCAAAACACTTTCATGAACCAAGTAGAATTTGTCTAAGGATGTTTTTATTTTTTTGTCATAAGTAAAATTTATCGAATGATTCACATTAGGATCTTTGATTTGACAACTTAAATATGTTGCCCGTGGGCAATGGTACAACAGCATAATATCTTTTTAATTTCTCATACATCTAAGCATTCGAGTCTCAACTTGATTGACCTAAGAACCGTTGGATTGATGAGCCGTTCGCTAGACGTGTTTCTCGATTTATCCTAATGACTAATGGAAAACTTCTGTAAGACCGAATTGATCATCCTCAAGATTAATCAGTGTAAGCTGAATAACCATATCAACTAAAAAAAGAACAAATTCATTAGCCCCTAAATCATGATGCAACGACAAAGATCTCAAGCAATTATCCTTGGAATAGAAGTCAGTCTTAATTCGAACGATAAGTGTTCATAATTTCATATGTGATTCACATTGTCTCGATTTCAATTTGGATGAGTGTTCTCCTTAAATATTATTCAATTTCAAATTTAAGTTTGTTTGCCTGCTAAAAATGATTAATATTAATGTTGTTCAATAAATCTCTATCCCCTTAGAGAAATCCCTAAATAAATGCACAAGGTCATCACCTTAGTTATGGCGTTCCCTCCCTAGTGAATAAAAGACATAGCTAGTCAATGGAAGTAAAACTCTTTTCCTTTGTCCATAGTATTGATCTTCCTATGAAGCAAAGGGCAAGCCAGCATTGAATTTCTCACTAATAGTACTGAACCCCCAGGTTGAAGGTGCTAGCTACAACTGGTAAAGACTTTAGGTTGTGGTTCTTAAGGTCTTGGGTTTAACACTTCTTCATGTAGATTTAGGTAATCAAAGCTAAAGTTGAAAGCACTATGAATTAACACTTTCAGTCTGAAAAAAGGGAAATTAATAAATTAATAAATTAATTAAGCAGCTACACGCACATACTTCTCTATCCCTACAGTGACTATCTGTCAATATTTTATTTTTTAACACACAAAAGTATTATGATCACAATTATTCTGA
>NW_027433456.1:0-1935 GCF_044706935.1 Curcuma longa
TGTTGGGATGTATACCATAATCTGAGTGATCCTAATGTAAATAAATATTCTGAAATAAGAATCATATTTGGTCAATGTTTGCATTTAGTTTTTATGCAAATGTCCATTTAATCTATATTGTAAATAAACATGAGGTGTGGAGTCACACATAGAAGACCATATTATCAGTTCCTTATAGATTACAAACAGTGTTTACAACCAAGATGAATTGGACAAACTATTGGTATTGGGTCATAGTGTAATTTGGTCTTAGTCTGTCTTGACTATAGAATTACACTAGTACACTCAGTATGTATTGAGCAGGACCATCTGAGGATTGTTTGATTTATACTGACTATATAATCGAACTAAACCTCTGTTGCTATGAATGTACATGCTCTTAATCCCTATATAATAACAAGCACATGTACTTAGTATATACTTCCTTGATTCATCAAAGGGTGAGATTTAGAGCGATAGATCAAAAGGCCCGATGAGTTGGGAAGTAGTATTATGTACATGGTGTGTTGTTGATTATAGAAGGAAACTGTGTCCTATAATCTAGGCTGATGATGTCCCCTTGAGGAGCTCATAAAGGATTATCATGTAAACCCTGCAGGTGGACTCAGATCCGCATGATAACAAAGGATGAGTGGTACTACTCTCGGAATCAGAAGTTAATTAAATTCGAGTTGTCAGTAACTCATTTAATTAACGGACATACGATATCTTAAACACAGGGAGATTAATGTACTTATAGTAAGAAGGAGCCCATACTATAATGGGATTGGTGCGGTAGTGCAATAATAACTCTCTAGTGGAATGAGTTATTATTGATGGGCTTGAAGTTGGGTGTTCAAGGAGAACACAGGAAGCCCAAGTCCATCAGGAGGCCAAAATCAATTTCTCCTCTAGGTCCCTGCTGTAGCCTCTGGATAAAACCTCGTATCCACCTAAGAAAATTATATGAAATTTCGGATAGAAAATTTTAAGAATTTCTGAAATTATTTTTCTGGAGAAAAATTCTGTTAAGAAATTTTGATTAAAATTTCCGTTACGAAATTATTAATTTTCTTTCGCAGAGAAAATTAATTATGATTTTTCTAATCAAATCTGGATGAGATTTGATTTGATTAGAATCATAATTTTATTTCTTCCACAGACAAAATTAATTATAATTTTTCTAATCAAATCTGGATGAGATTTGATTTGAATAAAATCAGAATCATAATTTTTATCTCTTCCGCAAACAAAATTGGTTATGATTTTTCTAATCAAATATGGATAAGAAGATTTGATTTGATTATAATCATACCAAATTTTGTGAGATGACTAAGCTATAAAAGAGGAAGCTTGCAAAGGGAAAATTACAACTTCTGAGCGAATTTTTCTCCCCTCCTTGTGCTAGGGCCGGCCACATACCTTCCCTCCTTGTGAAGGGTCGGCTTCCCTCCTCCTCTTTTATTCTTATTCTCTTTTAGGGCCTGCGGCCCCTAGGAGTGCTTCTCCCCTTGCTGCCCTAGGGCCGTCCCTCTCTCCTCTTCTAGCTCTCTAGGACCGGCGGCCAAGAAGAAGGAAGAAGGAGAAGCAAAATAGAAAGAAAGGAAGGGTTGGTTCATTGCTTGCTTGCCATCGTAGTAAAGAGACTTGGTGGAATCATCTCGAAGGATCGTTGCCCACACAACGTTCGAGAAGAGGAGAGGAATACAGCAGAAGATTGAGAGGTCTTCAACTCCTTCTAGACATCCCGTAAAGAAGAGGTATAATTTAATGTTTCCACTATAATTAAATTATTCCTTTTATCTAGGGTCCTGTAAACCAAACATAAGAGTCCAATGATCTAAATGCGTTGATCAAACCTTGGTTTAATTAACTATGAGGGCAACTTGAAATCATTTCTGAAAATTTTTGTTTTGCAAGAATTCACCAGAATGATTTTTCAAGACTTACCCATCA
>NW_027433457.1:0-11614 GCF_044706935.1 Curcuma longa
CCAGTAGCAGCAGCCGTAAGAGTAGCTGCAGTAGTCTATCTTTTTGTCTCTAACGCTATATAAAAAAAAAGTGTCTCTTTTGACTACTACTACTTTAGGTATGAAGAAGCTGAAGCTTCAAGTTATGGGTATAATAATTATTTACTGCCTTTCTTTTATCTACTATGGAGATTTTGCTCGCAACTAAGTTACTCCTAAACACCTCCTATACTAAGTCTTGCACGTGTTGCTCGCAAGAAAGTGAGTAGGAAGTTGCGACTGTATGCAGAGTGTTATCTTTCGCGGCCGAGCGGTTGTGTAACTCTTACGTTAAGGAATACCTAGACTCGAAAAGCCTCACCAACACGCCCCCAGGAGCGACTATAGGAGTAGCAACGGTAGGACCAGTCACTGCAGTAGCACCCGTAGTAGCCTATGTAGCCCCGGTGGACTCAGTAGCCGTACTAGTAGTAGCCTTCTTAGTAGCCTCAGCAGCAGCAGCCTGCCTAGCTACAGTAGCATCAGTATCCGTACTAGTAGCCGCCTTAGTAGTAGTCTCTTCTGTAGCAGCCTCACTAGCAGTAGTAGTATACTCAGTAGTAGCCGCCTTATGTAGTTTAGTTACTTTTTTTGAAGCCCCCACTACTTTAGTTACTTTAAAGTTTAAGGTAGCCTCTAAACTTCCTATTTTTTTAAGAGGTCTGAAGAAGCTTCAAGTGATGGGTAGAAGTATCTCCTCATTACACAAATTGATTAGTTATGCAGATTTTGCTCGCAACCGAGAGTGACTCCCAAACTACCATACCTAAGTCTTACCTGTGTTGCTCGCTTTGAGTAACTCAGTAGCGCCCTTTAGCGAAGGATTGGATCCAAAGCAGTAGCTCCAAGTTCTTTGTACCTCTTATAATTTACGAATTTTAATGGTTTCTCGCTATAGGAGTACAACAAGAGTCGACCTTGGGGCCCCGCCCCTAAGGGAAAATGCACTTTTAATGGCCCTAAAATCAATAATTCCGCAAAATAAAAATTCTATTTTTGGAGATCAACTTTTTTTTTTCAACTTCGGGCTCCAGAAGCACCCCACGTAATATTTGGCGTAAATGGCTTGAGGCCATTTACTCTAACCTAAGGGGAAATCCCATTTAGGCGAAAAAGTTTATAAAATAAAAATTATATCACGTTTTCAACTTCCTTACTTCCCCCCGTGGGGAAGTTCGCCCAAGGGTTTGACTATCCCTTAAGGGCTTGCTACCGGAAGACCCGTAAGTTCATGGCCATCAAAAGGTCTACCCCGTCAAAGTCAGTATACAGGGAATGGCTGAGCTAACTTACTTAATCTGGCCCGCGTTGTAAATGGCTGAGCGCCATGTTAGTAATACCAGTAATTTGCTAGCTCAGCCCCTACTATAATTAAGTTCTTTGACCATTCACGCGTTAGTGCGAAACTGCGTTTTAGCGCGTGTTAGCCTAGAAAAGAATTCGTTTTTGAGAAAGAATAAACGAATCAAAGAATATACGAGGACCAGATAGGTAGGGATAAACAGAATAGTCTCCTAACGGATAGGTAGGGAGAAAGTAGTTTTATATCAGGTTATTTTATTCCACTCGATTTCCCATAGAAAGGGCTGTCGCCTAATTCGAGATAGATAGAGGGATGGTAATTCGAGATAGAGGAACCGTTCCTTCTGTTTTAGCACCATTCCTACAAGTAGCTACTGGAAATCAAAAACGGGGTTGAGAGTTGAGGAACAGACCGAACACTTAACGGTTTTCAGTTGAGGAACAGACCTCATACTTAAGGGTTTACACTTTAGGGTGGACTGTTAGGGCTAGAAAGTAGTGAACTCTACAACTGCAGAGAAAGAGTACGGGTACCGATATAAAGTAGTGAACTCGACAACAGCAGATAACAGATAAACTAAACAGTATAGAACAGCTACGGCTATAAAGATAGAGGACGAGAACAGCTACGGCTATAAAGATATAGAGTACGAGAAAAAAGCCCCTATAGGGTTTCCAATTTCGGGTTTACAATTTAAGCGGTTCCAGTTGAGGTTGACCAAAGGGAAGAGTAATACCTACTTAAATAACAAAGGGAAGAGTAATACCTACTGTAAGAGGGAAGAGTAAGAGAATAACAAAGGAAAGAGTAATAGACCTACTTAAATAGAAGTCAAATTCTTAAATTAAATAGGTACAATTCTTAAATGGAAGTACAATCTTAAATGGAAGTACAATCTTAAATAGAAGTCAAAACTAATAGAAGTACTATGGCCTAGCTCCTGAGTTGCCTTAGAAGTAGGTCCGATGCTCTTACGCCTCCGAGGTTGCCCTAGAGGTAGTTGACCATGCCTTAGTTGCCTCCGGGCTAGGGGCCCACTCCAAGGTAGCCTACGGGTCCGGAGTTGCCTCTGGGGTCCGGAGTTGCCTCTGAAGTAGTTGCCTGCTCATGAGTTGCCTTAGCCAGAGGTTCCAGCTCCGAAGTTGCCTCGGAAGTAGGTGCCCAATCCCAAATAGCCTCAGAAGTAGGAAAGCCGCTATGCCCACGCCCAGGTTTGAGCCCGAGGTAGGGGCCTGCTACAGAGTAGCATCAGAGGTAGGTGCCCACGCCTTTAAGAGGTAGGTTCCTGCTCCGAAGTTTAATCAGAGGTAGGGGAGCAGCTCTTCAAACTCCTAAGTTTAATCAGCAGAGCTAGGCTCAGAAGTTTAATCAGAGCTAGGCTCAGAAGTTGACTCAGAAGTTGACTCAGAAGTTGAATCCGAAGTTGAATCCGAAGTTGACTCAGAGGTAGGTTCTAGCTCCCCTCAACACAATTACTACGCCTCAGAAGTAGGTTCCTGCTCCCAAGTTGAATCAGAGGTAGGCTCAGAAGTTGAATCATAGGTACGCTCAGAAGTTTAATCAGAGGTAGGCTCATCATCTGAGGTAGGCTCAGAAGTTGAATCAGAGGTACGCTCAGAAGTTGAATCAGAAGTTGAATCAGAGATAGGTTCCCAATCCAAGGTTGCATACGGGTCATGAGTTGTCTTAGAAGTAGTTGCCTGCTCCTGAGTTGCCTGAGCCAGAGGTTCCAGCTCCGAAGTTGAATCAGAGGTAGGGGCCCACTCCTTTGGTGCCTTAGAGGTAGTTGCCTCTTCCCGAGTTGCCTTAGCCATAGGGGCCTGCTACGGAGTTGCCTCTGAAGTAGGAAAGCTGCTATGCCCATTCCCTGGTTTTGAGCCCGAGGTAGGGGCCAGCTCTATAATAGCCTCATAAGTAGTTGCCCACTTTGAGGTAGCTATAGAGGTAGGTTCCCAATCCAGAGTTTAATCTAGGGCGGAAAGCTGCTCTACAAACTCCGTAGTAGCCTCAGAAGTAGGAAAGCTTTCGGAAAAGCTGTTACTAGAGTTCTTTCCATTAGGCGAAGTCTCGGACCCGAAAGTAGAAACGTAAAAAAGGTTACCGTAGGGCATCGGGCTTCTGTTATGATTATACTTTTAATCTGATGATATTGCACGGCACTGATTTATTTAACAAAACAGCCATTGGCAGATAGAAATCTCTTAAGCTATACTGGTAATAAAAGGCAAAAACAACAGAAAAATGCAATACGAAATTGAAAAAGCCAAAAAAACAGAGAATGGGAAAGCTTACCTTAAGTGGAGTGGCCAAAATTGGAACTCAAATTTTGATAGAGACATTGGTACAAGGTCCAAAACCAATAGGTACAAAAAAGTAAACGAACCCCATAGGGAGGAAAGATTTATAATTCCGAAGGAAGGGCAGGGCAGAGGAATCAAAGAAAAGGGTACCCACAGAAGTAAGCAATTCCCAATAAACGAATTAAACAATAGAGGAGTAGCCCACTAGAAACAATAGTAGCCGACTACCGGAATCAAAGGCGAGGGATCTTACGCATAGGGCATCAAGTAAGGACGCTTCAGGAACAGTTAGTTAACTTAGCCGATCCGAGTACGCTTATAGAAGCCTATCTTTGCCGAAGAAGCCCTATCTTAGCTGAGCCTACCCGACCCTGCCGATCTCCGCAGTTTTATCAGCAAGTATTTTAGTCAGGTGAGGATGGAATGGAATCTTCAGCTGTTGTAATAAGCGCTGCTAGTCTTTTCTTAGAATCTGCTGTGATCTTATTATTATCTGCTCTTCGAGAATACGCTGTTGTGCACGAAGGAGCTGAGGTTTGAATTATTGAATTTGAAAGAATGTATCCCTCTTTCCGTACTCGAACGAGTAAGCAAGCGCTGCGACCCTTTTAAGCTCCCTCAAATAGGGGGTAGCGGAGACACCAGATAATCTTTCTTTTTTAGCTTCACTCTTGGCCTACTTTCAGGAAGTTTTTCAGAGCGGCCGAGATGAATCGATTTCATTACAAATAAACTGATCCTAGTTAGAATTCAAATTTGAATTTCCAGGCTTACTTTACTGTATTTCCTTAACCCGGCAATCGTAGGGATAGGGCACGGAATCCAACTTAAGTCAGAACTCCTGGAATGATCTTAGCAATGAGGGCTGGGATGGAAGGGTGGGAAGAGGCAGGCTGGACACTTGAACCTGAAAGAGAGTACTGAACCCTTGTTGTGGGCATCTTCTTAAAGCTTCAAGCCGAAGCTTGAATCGGGATCTCTTCTATCTATATTGGAATAAGAGAGGTCGAGCAATATCCATAGGTATAGAGAGAGGAAGGGCTCACTGAGGAGGAGTGATTGACCTTCCCTTGATCCGGGTTCTCAAATAAGGACTCTTCGCAGCCGATTACCAAAGCCAGTTGCACCATCACTCGATCGGGGACCGCACCACAGAAGGAGAGCAGTGGCATACGAAAGTGGATGATTAGTGCTCGACATAGGAAGGGAGGAAGCTCAAGATTTGACTCAAGGATAGGGCCTGATCTGCTAGACCGGCAAGAGGATAGAGATTCTGGGTACCGGGTCTCCAGCTAGGTCAGTTGAGAAAGGGTACTCGATGAAGGGATCTTATCGAGTAGCTCCCCCTTTACTGTCCCCAGCACCAGTCTAACATGGCTTTGGGCCAAATATAATAAGTTCCCCTCTCTTTACTTGAAGGGGCGAGCAACCCTATCTAATAATTTATTGTTAGGAATCGCACGAGAGAGTCTGACTTAGGCCTTTCAGATGCGCTCACAACAGTCTTCTTTCTGACTCCGCTCCGGTCTAGCGAGGGAGACGAAATCAACATTCAACTCTTGTTGGTATCAGGCGATCTAAACTCCTCGCTCGTCGTTGCACTCGTACCATAGACTGTTTGGACAGCGCGGACAGCTACTGCTTGTCTATCCATCTCTACCTCGGATCACTCCTACGATCGGACGCTATTCGATCCGGGTCTCTTTAGTCGCTCCTGTTAATCTATTATTGCTTGCTGCTATTATTCGTTCGCTCCACAATTTATTTATATTTATTTTAGGCCGACTTATATTATAGTATGGGGGACGTTGAAGCACTTTCTTTCCCTTGAAACCATTGCTTGCGTCCCCCCACCCTGCTCGCTACTCTATCCGCTGGCACGTACTCTTCATCTGATTCTTTTGAAGACCTACTCTGATTCTTGAACACCTACTCATCTTGATCTTGAAGACCTACTCTTGATCTTTATCTTTGTGGCTGTACTCTTCATCTTTTTCCTACTACCTACTCTTCTCTTCATCTTTTTCCTACTACCTACTCTTCTCTTCATCTTTTTCTTTGTGGCTGGCACGCACTCATCTCTCTCTTTCTTTCTGAAACCACATATCGCATCTTTCTTAGTGGTGGCACTTAGACTCAATCATTGGACAAAGAGCGCACCAATGAACAAAGATTCGCACTTACTCTTTCTTTGTCGCTGGCTCTTAAAGAATGTCTCGCGGATTGGATATGGAAAGAATGTCTGGCGGATCAAAGGCCCGGTCAAGCGGGAAGAGAGAGAAAGATTCCCAGCTCACACTCATTCATTATATTCTCTATAGTAAGAAAGGACAGACCCGTGACGCGGCCCTTACTATATATTTATCAAAGTGCGAATTTTGACTGGATCAAAGCCTTCTACTTAAGCGCACGTGGGATGGGAATCCGTCCGGGAAGGCTGCCACGACTTGCTTTGATAGGAGGGCAACCAGGGAGATGAGATGCCTGATCCCAGTAGTGAAGAAGGAGATGCCTGAGGTGAGAAGGAGCGTGACGGGGGAGCAGCGAGAGCACAGTCCCGACCTGCACGAGAGATCCTTTGCATAGATCATCAAATCACGGTGTGCGAGAGCACGGGGAAGAAGAAAGAGCACGATCGACTGCGGTTGGACAGGCGGGATGGCTAATTCATGCGAATGCGAAGTCAGGCTCTGGCTACGTCACAGGCACCAAGAGATAGTCCGTCACTGGCCTGGCAGTGATCGATCTTTGATCCCAGTAAGAGGTCCTATTCAGAACGGTTGAATAAGAATTCATAATCTCATTGCATTATCAAGCTACCGCCACTAGGTGGGAGGGAGATGATCTGAGAGTGAAGCGTAGCTATTGCTATATAAGAATGAATAATGAGGGGGCAGATCTTTCGTAGTTTTGAATGAACTTATAAGGTGGGCACGACTGGTGCTGCCATACTATAATAAATTCCCCAAAAACCTAGTAAGTAATTATGTCACCTTACTATATATTTCACCATATTAGACCTGGTGCTAGGTAGAGTTCATGGCCGATAGAACTGACTTATGTATGAAGATAGTTCGACTGGTGCTAGGGCTGACGCGCCTTTCTGAACCGCTGCCTCAAAGTTCTTTTCTTCGGACGTACAGGGGAACGAATCCAATGGAGTACTCAGCATATGGGAACGAAATTCCTTTTCCTCTCGCTTCGCTCGAGTATCTTTCAGCCCCTCTCCCTGTGCTATCCATTCTGCAGTCTTATAAGATTAGTCGCTCTTGGGGTCACCTCTCGACTGAAGAAGTACGCCCAAAAACCACAGGATCAGGATCGGAATCTAAAAATGCCAACACGGCTATTTATATGTGCCTGGATCCTAATTATAAAATACCTCGCCTAAAATAAATATAAATTCCAGAAAGGCGGAGCCCCCGCCGGGTTGAACATTACACCACTGACCGGGGCATGAATGCCTTCCTTCTCAGGTCTCAAACTCCCATCTCTTCTTCCTTTGTGACATTGAATAGGCGCAACTATCCCATTAACACGAAAACCTCACCCGAATCAAATTCATTAGATGCTTCGGATCCGGAAGCCTTGAGTCTAAAAACCTCATCAACGGATTCTTCTAGTGATGCTGCCTCGCTCTCTAGGATCTATGTTTAACCCCTAGTTGAGGAATTCTCTACCAAAGGAGATAAATAGCCCCAAGAAGATAAATAGCCCCTTTGGCGTAGACTAACTGTATATAATATAAGATAAGTACCTCTGCTACGCAGAGGCATATAAATAGCCAAAGGGGCTATTTACGACTAAGTAGACTAATCCGCCTGTATATAATATAAGTTCCTCTGCTATGCAGAGCAGATAAATAGCCTTTGGGGCTATTTACGAAAGGAGATAAATAGCCCCTTTGGCGTAAACTAATCCGTCTTACTATAATATAAAGACCTCAGCTATGCTGAGTAGAAGAAATAGCCAAAGGGGCTATTTACGACTAATCCGAATTTACCTAAAATATAAATAAATTAAGGATAAAAGACTAAGCATTGAATGCAACCTTCTGCCTTGATCGACTGCTCCATTCATCGCCTACCACGGAAACCTTTACTCCCCGCTTTCAACCCTTTCCCTTTTGAGGCGGTGCCCATATGGTTACCACCTAAAGCGGATAGTTTTGACTACCTTAAGAAAATCGAGGTGGAAATCTCTAAACGGCGTAAAAACGATTAAAACTGAACGATTAAGCTTTGCACGGGATGCTGCCACCCGTCTATGGAGGCTGTGATAAAAACTTCCTGATGGTTACGAGCTTTCTTCTCAAGGAAGCAAGCCAATCCACGTAGGTCTTAATCCGATGGGGACTATAAAGTCGATGTAGATATCCCATAAAAATGAGCATAGACCAAGTGCCAACCTTACGTAGATGGACTCGACCACTTAGCCAGCTTGGAAGTAGACCAAGTGTTAGCTCTGCATGGGCAGGCTTAAGTAAGACTTGGCTAACTTCATCTTACGTAGATCGAATGCCCGTCTTGCGGTTAAGGAGAGCTGAGAAAAATAATAGCTTTTCTTCAGCTCTTCACTAGGCCATTGCCAATCCTGTTCTCGATGGGAAAGCTTTACCTTAAGTGGAGTGGCCAGGCTCTGATCTTGATCTGATTCCTCTTCCTTTTCACCCGAGTTAGCAATCCTTCCTTTACTTTAAGCCTATTCCATCTCCCTTCTTGAACGTAGCTATGAAGCCCCTACTACTTACTTTGTTCGATTCAAAAGGAAGCATGAAAAGAAAGAAAAAAGGGGGCTGTGGCAATAAAGATCGACTTGGAGAAAGTGGGCCTACTCTTATCTCCTAGTAAACACGGCTCATATGAAGATGACTCCGCTAGTGGGATCGCCCTAGAGATCATATTTTGAGGCGCTTAACGGCAAAGCTTCAAAACAATCACAATAAAGATAAAGAGCTTCTTGTTACGAAAAATTTCCCAACTAACCAGCCTACGGCACCTCACTTGCTTTTGTGGAAAGACAATATTCCATTCTCGTCTCTGAGCACCTCTCCCTCATTCCTTCCGCTCTCTCTCTCCGTAGAAATGACGGCTCTCTTAGGTCTCAATGATAAAAGAAAAAAAGCATCAGCCTAACCTCCGTTTGCTGGTGAACAACTGTCATCTTTCCTTTACCATCTCCAAGAAAAAATCTTTATGGTTCAACCACGAGGCTTTGCCGCGAGAGTTTCGACATTAGTGATTTGCTCTGAATCTGCCCCCTAATCCAAGGCCATAATACATATGAATCCGACTGATCGGCCCCACCATATATTTCTGCCAATGAAATCCATTTAGCCAGTCTTGCTAACAAGAAAGAAATAGATCAGAAATCGAGTTTGAAAGCCCGAGAGTACGGGAACTGGTCCGGTAGGGAAGGTGCGAGATGATGAATGAAAGGGTCTGCCTCAACAGATGAATCCGTGACTGCAGCGACTGAGGAAGGAATCGATGGAGTCATTGCCAGCCGTCTTCTATCCTGGCAGAAGATCCCAAAAAAAGCAAGCAGCATTTCCTGAAGAACCGAGGTCAGTCAAAAGCCTATTCGATAGATATCCCTTTCAAAGGCGAAGAGGTGATGAATGAAGCGTGAACCGCTAGGCTCAGGGCGAATCGCTCTGAGTTTGTGACCGCTATGAGGAGTCATTCGTCTATGTAAGGAGCAGCTCAAAGAACTGTCCTCAATCGCATCAACTTTCATTGAAGTTGAACTGCTGCAAGCTTTCCGCACTCGTTCTTCGCCCCCGGGACAGAACTATACAAACTAGTTGGGCAGATAAGTGAGGGAGTACGTTTGGCCCTCGGGATACGACCATATGTCAATAGATGACGTAGACGTGTTCAGTGAGGTGGGGGGTCCGGTTGTTTAGAATGATATGATACATGGGATATATTCTAGAGCGAAAAGGCTATTTAGCCCAATTGGGGAAAGACATAATAATATCTTAAATAGCAATTCTAGTCCTAGCTCTTTAAGTCCTAGCTATTCAATTGTTCCCCCCGAAAATAGAGTCTTAATTTGTCGCATAGGGAGTCATTTAGGAGTGCTTTAGGAGGGACGTTCGATACCATAGGGTTTGATACCATAGGGTTTAGAGGGTTTAGGAGAGGGTTTAGCGATACCATAGGGTTTAGGAGTGCTTTAGGAGGGTTTTAGAGTGCTTTAGGATGGTTGTGATTTTAAATTGATAAATTAGGAATCGAGTTGAGTATATAGGCTGAGCCTTCTGTATCTCATAATTTGATAAGGGTGCATTTTGCTTTGAAAGATTATTTAAGATAGGGTTCGTAATTGATTTATAGGGTTGGTTTTCGTAGAAAGAAGGGTTTGAGTTATTTAGGTCGGAATTCACTCTTTTCTTTAGGGGAAAAGCCTCTACCTAAGAGTCGAGATTTGGGCCATCTGGTAGATATATCCCAAATATGGACAGTGCCTTCACTTGCGGAGAAAGGATGTCATTGATTGTGGTGAGGGTTTGAATTACCAGTAGGTTGAATTTGGACCATCTATGTAGTAAACTTCAACAGTGTTCTCATCAGAAAGGTTTTGAACTTTCCTGCGTTATCAGAGAGGGGCCCCTTTAAAGGTCTGGGTCATTTGTATAGTCATTTATATAAGATAGAACTTCGCAGCTTCTTACTTCATATATCTTCCATTTGGAGTCCGATAGCCGAGTTTCTTTCTTTGCGATAGCTCAGGGGTGTATCCGAGCTCCCCTATGCGGTGTGGGTTATTATATATATAATAATTTATCTTTTCGATAGCTCAGGGGGTGTATCCAATCGTTTTCTCTCTAAAAAGAAGGTGTGCTATTATTTATTATTAATTTATCTTTCCTCAGTGTTGTATGTAATTTTCCTCTTAAGGTTTTCCTCTAAAAAGAAGTGGTGCTTTTATTTATGTATGATTTTTTCCCCTCTTCTATGCTTCTGAAAGCCTTCCAATATCTTCCATTGGTACAATATATATGACTCCGATGATCCTAAAAGGAAAGGAAAGGGCAGATCAGCCGTTATCCTCAAAAGGAAATCCAATTTCATTCAAGGATCTACGGGTTTGATGTAAGCTTTCCTCAAAAGGACAGAGGTGTTATTTAATACAAATTTGAGGATCATTGGTTTAGCTGGTTCTAACTACTTGCTAGCTTGTTTGCTGACTATCCTCTTGTCTGGAACCTTAGATTGAGATTTACACGTCCCCTTGGATGGAATTGGATCCTGGAGGTTGAAGAGGCGAGCGTTGACCAATTGATCTTTTATCGAATAAAAGGAGAGGTCCGATAGGCAATATTCGAGCGCATGCGCCTTACTATAAATAAATTCCCAAAAACCTAGTAAGTAATTATGTCACCTGTATATATATTTCACCCCACTATATATTAAGTTCGTAATACCAGTAATTTGCTGCGAATGATAATGGTATTTACGCGCCTAAAATAAATATAAGTTCCGCTCGACTGGTAGAGTTCATGGTAATTCCCAAAGCCATGTAATTTCTACCCGTAGAGTGAATGGCCAAAAGCCGAAGAGTCAATGCCATTGACGACCTGGTGCTAGAGCGACTTCCAAGAGTCAATGGTACACCATTGACGACCTGGTGCTGGCCAGTAGAGTGAATGGCTCAAAGCCGAAGAGTCAATGCCATTGACGACCTGGTGCTTGAGCTACTGGCGCCCTTGAGTCAATGGTACACCATTGACGACCTGGTGCTGCCATTCACTTATACTGATGTAATCTTCTGGGTGTTGCTTGGAGAGGATGGAGGCGGCTACAGGAAAGCAGAGCCAGCGCGAAGGCGTGTAATCATGGGATGTTGGGAACCAGAAGTTTCATTGGAAGTGGTGGACATGGGAGGAAGACGTTGACCCAGAGCTCGAACTTGAAGAAGTTGAATGACTGGTAGTAAAGGACGGACAAGGAGACTTTAAGTAATAGCGGTAGAAGACACAAAAGTA
>NW_027433458.1:0-7616 GCF_044706935.1 Curcuma longa
AGAAACACCACGCCACAAGGGTGATAAGTTTCAGAGATTTGAACGTCACGAGACAAACTCGATAAGTTCATAAGTTCTTCAAGAACTAAGAGATCACACAAACAAGAGCTTCACCCAAAAGTTGTCATTTCCATAAACATACTCCCTCCTTAGAGTAATTAAATAGTTTAGAAATTCAAATCAAATAAGTCCTCTTACTCATTGAAAGAGTAAGCAACTCAAATCAAACTAGTCCTCTTACTCATTGAATGAGTAAGCAACTCAAATCAAACAAGTCCTCATACTCATTTATTGTAAGAATGAGTATTCATTCCATCATGCAAGTTAATGTATCAATGGATAAGCCCAATCACATTGATGCACCCTTGATTGTTAATTTGATTTATCTGGATCTCTTCTTTTTCATAATCAGCAAAATACCTTTCTATTAGTCTGTTTAGTGCTTCTGTGAAACGCTTTGCTTGAAGTCGTGTAACTGGACCTTCTGAAAGTGACAAATGATCATTTCTTTGATGTGCATCATGATCAGCTCTTTGATGTGCATCACCCTTGGCTGAAGTTGTTAAAAAAAATGGTTTTCATTGGGATAGTAAAAAAAATTCAGCTTTCAATTACGGAAAAGCTAACTTCTGCACTATTACTTGCATTACCTAATTTTACTAAAACTTTTAAAATTGAGTATGATGCATTAGGAATAGGTATTAGAGTTGTGCTAATATAAGAACGTTGGCTCTTTGCTTATTTTAGTGAGAAATTTAGCAGAGCAACTTTAAACTATCCAATTTACGACAAAGAGATGTATGCATTGGTGAGGGCTTTAGAGACTTGGCAACATTACTTGCGGCACAAAGAGTTTGTCATTCACACTGATCATGAATCGTTGAAGCATTTCAAGAGCCAAAACAAGTTGAATAGAGCAAAATGGGTAGAGTTCATTGAGTCATTTCCTTATGATCAAGTATAAATTGGGTATGGAAAACATTATTGCATATGCTTTGTCTTGAAGGCATACCTTGTTCTCTACTTTGAACACTAAATTGTTAGGTTATGAATACATCAAAGATCTATATCTAATGATCCTGACTTTGAAAATGTATTTGAAGTTTGCGAACATATTGCATTTGGAAAGTTTTATAGGCATGAGGGGTTTCTTTTTTAGGGTCAATAGGTTGTGTGTGTCTAATTGTTGATTTTGCAAATTATTAATCCATGAGGCTTATGGTGGGGGAGTATGAGCCATTTTGGTGTAAGAAAAACACTAGATATTTTGGTTGAGCATTTCTTTTTGGCCTCACATGAAACGAGATGTAGTCAAGTTTTGTGAGAAGTGTATCATA
The DNA here is from genome assembly GCF_044706935.1 of Curcuma longa. Lineage (NCBI taxonomy): Eukaryota > Viridiplantae > Streptophyta > Magnoliopsida > Zingiberales > Zingiberaceae > Curcuma > Curcuma longa. The sequence continues at coordinate 1,338 of NW_027433458.1, forward strand.
TGTAGGCAAGCAAAATCTAGATCTTTACCTCATGGATTGTATACATCTTTACCAATTCCTAGTGAACCTTATTATTTTCATGGACTTTGTTGTAGGCTTACCTAGATCAAAATGAGGTATGAATTCTATTTTTGTTGTTGTTGACAGATTTTCTAAAATGATTCATTTTATTCCTTGTAGGAAAATAGATGATGCTAACCATATTGCTGATCTATTCTTTAGGAAGATCATGCGACTTCTTGTAGTGTGAAGTATAGTTTCAGTCGTGATACAAAATTCCAAAGATACTTTTGGAAAACCTTATGGGGAAAGTTAGGAACAGAGTTTTTATTTTCTACAACATGTCATCCACAAACAGATGGGCAAACTAAGGTAGTAAATCAAACTTTGTCTGCTTTATTACGAGCTATCATTCAAAAGAATTTAAAAGGTTGGGAAGATTGTTTACCACATGTTAAATTTTGCTTATAATAGATTTGTCCATACTTCTACTAATTTTTCACCTTTTGAAGTGGCATATGGGTTCAATTCCTTAACTCTGTTGGATTTGTCACCTTTAAGTATCTCTGAGCATGTTAGTTTAGATGGTACAAGAAAAGCTGAGTTTGTGAGGCAAATGCATGAGAAAGTTTGGATGATCAAACTTTCTTCAATTGTAACTTTAGCCTTCACATCTTTAATTAGCACATTATGTGCTTCCTTCATCTTCCTAGCCTTAGACCTTGTAATTGGGTCTCCATTGATGCATAATAGATCATCAACAACATCTACAGTTTGTTGAGCATGATCCATATTAGCTTGTTGGGCAACTTGATCGCTTTGTTTGACTCCATCATCAAGTAATATTGTGAAATCTTCATCGTCTTCATCAAAAACATGTATCTTCTTGTCATAATTGGATTGTTCAAAGTCACTCCATTGAGCTTCCCACTAAGATAACCAAAACATTGTATTAGCATAACTCCAATATCTATTCCTGAAGCATCAAACTCAATTTCAAATGTTTTAGCAAAATCAAATAGTGCAAGTATTTGTGCAACTAGCCTCTTGAGTAAATTGAAAGCTAAATCTTGCTCACGAACCAATAAAACTCCACATTATTAGCAATTTCATTCAAGTAAATAAATGTACTAATAGAAACTAGCCAACCCATAAAAGATACATACCTTTGTTATGGTTTTTGATATTGGCCATTCACAAATATCCTTAATGTTTTCTTCATCAACCAATATTCCCTTAGCACAAACAATATTACCATGAAACACAATTTGACTAGTGCAAAAAGAACATTTTTGAATATTAGCATAAAACTTTTCATTTTGCAAAATCAAGATATCATCAAAATATACTAGAACAAACTTTCCAATATAGGCATGCAAGATATGGTTCATTAATCTAATGAAAATATTAGTTAACTCAAATGGCATACCTAACCAATCACACAAGTTGTTATTAGTCTTCAAAGAAAATTTTCATTCAATCTCCCTCATGCATGTGAATTGGATAATAATTAGACTTCAAGTAAATTTTTGAGACAATGCAAGAATCATGCAATATATCATCTAATCTAGAAATAGGATGACAATACGTTACCATAACTTCTTTAAAGAACAAGTCAACTACATGAGAAAAATCATCGGTTTTATGACATGGAATGAAATTTATCATTTTAGAAAACCTATCTACAACAACAAAAATTGAGTCTCTTCCCCTCTTAGTCTAAGGTAGTCCTAAAACAAAGTCCATTGAAATATCAGTTCAAGGTTCACTAGGTATAGGCAAAGGAGTATAAAAGTAATGGGGTTCAACTTAGATTTAGCTTGTTTGCAAGTAATACACCTCTCACATATTTTCTTCACATCATGTTTCATATTATGCCAAAAGAAGTGATCTTGTAGCCAAAATGTTCCATCAAACCACCACGATGGACGCGCACACAATCTATTTTAATGAAATAAAAATCCTTCATGCCTATAGAACATACCAAATGCAACCTCACATGCTTTGAACACATTAGAAAAATCCGCATCATTAGCATAAAAATCCTTGATATATTCGAATCCAAGTAATTTCGTATCTAAGGCGAAAGTAAAGCATACCTTCAAGATAATGTATCAGCAACCACATTCTCTTTGCCTTGCTTGTATTTGATCACATAAGGAAAGGTCTCAATGAATTCCATCTATTTAGCATGGCGGTGGTTCAACTTTTGTTGGCTCTTCAAATGCTTTAGAGATTGATGATCTGTGTGAATCACGAATTCTTTCAGCAATAGATAATTGCTGCCATGTCTCCAATTCCCTAACCAACACATACAACTCCTTGTTATATGTGGGATAGTTGAGAGTGATTCCACTCAACTTCTCACTGAAGTAAGCAATGAGTCTCATTTCTTGCATAAGCACAACACCTATCCCAACACTAGAAGCATCACATTCGATTTCAAAGGTTTTATAAAAATCTGGTAGGATTAGTAAAGAGCAGAACTTAACTTTTCTTTCAAAGTGTTGAATGCCCTCTCTTGCTCCTCTGCCCACTTGAATAGCTCATTTTTCTTCATGACTTTAGTAAGTGGAGCTGCAATATTCCTAAAATAACAAACAAACCATCTATAGAAGCTGGCCAAACCATGGAAACTCCTCACTTGGCCGATTGTTGTCGCTGTTGGCCACTCTTGAATTGCTTTCGCCTTTTCCTTATCCATCTCAACACCTTTAGCACTAACAACAAAACCAAGAAACACAACTCTATTCGTACAAAAGGTGCATTTGTTAATGTTAGCAAAAAGCTTCTCATCTTCCAACACACTCAAAACTGACCTTAGATGGGTGACATGCTTCTAAACTTCTTCTATAAATCAAAATATCATCGAAATACCCAACTACAAATCTTTCTAAGAAAGCACGCAAAACATGGTACATCAAAAACATAAAAGTGCTTGGACCATTAGTTAATCCAAAAGGCATTACTAACCATTCATATAGGTCATGCTTTGTCTTCCGTTCATCACCTTCTTTCATCCTAATCTAATGGTATCCACTCCTAAGATCAATCTTTGAGAACACACAAGAACCATGCAATTCATCAAGCCTAGGGGTGGTGATACTTACCCGTTATGTTGTTGATGGCTCGACAATCCACACACATCCTCGAAGTCCCATCCTTCTTAGAAACTAGTAACACAGCTTCCTGCACATGGGCTCATGCTTTCTCGAACATACCCTTCTCTATCAATTCATTAACTTATCTTTGAAGTTCCTTTGTTTCCTATGGATTGCTTCTATAGGCAGGTTGATTTGGGATGGAAGCACCGGGTATGAAGTTAATTTGGTGTTCAATTCATTTACTAGGAGGCAAGCCATATATGTGGAACATCTTTTGGAAAAACATCCTTGAATTCCTATAAGAGAGAAACAACAACACTTGGCAAAGAATTGTTAAGATCGTTAGTGCTCAATAATATCTCCTTATACAAAAAACTATACTGGGTAGGTTTGAAAACAAATCTCTTTTGATCTCACTTTTTTTTGCATAGAAGCTATTTTCCTTTCTCTCTTTTTTTTCCCTCTCCTTTCTCACTTTTCTTAATTTTGCTTTCTTTCTTTTCATATTTATTGACTCTTTTCTCTCAATTTCTTTTTCTCTCTTTTTCATTCACTCTTTGTAATTTCAACTGATCCTCCCTAACTTGTCTTGGTGTCAAAGGTAAAAGAGTAATAGGATGTCCCTCAAGAGTAAAGGAATATTATTCGTGCGTCCATCATCCTTTCGATCAAATTGCCAAGGTCTTCCCAACAAAAGATGGCATGCATGCATGGGAACCACATCACACAATAACTCATCATCATATCAACCAATGAAAAGAGCTACCAAGATTTGCTTTGCCACCTTGACTTCACTGCAATCATTATTCCGTTGAAGTATATAAGGACACGGATGTTTCTGAGTTGGGAGTGACAATTTCTCCACCAAATCTATACTTGCTGCATTGGTGCAACTCCCACCGTCAATAATAACACTGCAAACCTTGTTATTCACAAAGCAACAAATATGAAATAAGTTCTCTCTTTGATTATCTTCTTCCTCCATAACTTTCATATTGAGAACTCGTCGGGCCACCAATAAGTCTCCAACAACAGCATGTTGCTCATCATCATTATCCTCCTTTTGGGACATTTCTTCATCTACTTCATCCTCATCTTCCGACTCAAGTTTGCCTTGGTGTTTATCTCCATCACCCTTTTGTTCACACATTGGCTCGCTATGTGGCCACACCCTTGAAATTTAAAGCACCTGATATCACAAGATTTGAAAGAAATGGATTTGCTAGTACCTTGAGTAGCAAATGTTGTTGGTTTAGGCTTAAGACTTCAAACTTTGGCTTTGTTTTGATGTTGTCCCTCCCTACTTGGAGCTCCCCACCATGTATTGTTGGTAGCCATTGGTTGTACCCTCCTAGCCAATCCTTTCCTCTTGAATTATTCCTCCACCTTTTGTGCTTAGTGGACCATGTCTAACAACTCAACATAATGCTGCAATCCATGCAACCTTGCTATTGTGGCTTCTTGATCTTCATCCACATTAGCTCGAATTATAGACAATTCCATCTCCTTGAAATATTCATCTACACTTTTGGGGCATTGAAACAACCTTTGCAACCGCTGATATAAGCTCCTATAATAATGGTTGGGTACAAATCTCCTTCTCATGAGCATCTTCATCTTCTGCCAAGTGGACATAGGTTACTCCTCTATTCCTTCCCCGATTCATCACAACATTATCCCACCAAATAGAGAATTCAATGGCAGCTAGTTTAACCTTCTTAATTTCAGAAAAATCATGGTAATCAAACACCATTTCCATCTTAGTTTTCCACTCCAAATAAACTTCAAGATCATTTTTTCGTTGAAAGGATGGAATCTCTAGCTTTATACCTCCCAAGTCATTAGCCTTTCGATTTCCATCAAGCCTACCTTCTCTATGCCCATTCCTATCTCTTCTATATCCCATCCAACCCCCGATCGTAACTGCGCTCACAAAAATCTTCCACCACCTCTTCTTCTTTTATATCAACCCCTTGAGCACGCCTTTGTTGTGGCACGGTATAATGATCTTGAGGATGTCTTCCCGATGTATCCTCTTCCACTCTATCCAGCCTCTCAAGGATGGATTCTAATTTAGCCCTCATCATCCGTCGCATCTCTCTCATCAATGCTTGTATTTGAAGATTTGCAAGTGGCCTACCCTCCTTAGTTGCACCATCCTCCTAGATATTGGACATTTCTGAAAAAAAAGAAACCTCACAAGCACTCCCTCACATTTTTTTTCTCTTGAGAATATGGGCACTCACACTTTTATCATGGTTAGGCTCTCACTTGATGATATCTCTTTAGTTCTTAATCAAACATAGAACAAATTAGAATATCATGTAACAAATCAAAAGAAACCACAGAAACTTATGATGGCAGAAATTTAAGAGAAAATGAAAGAGCAAAAGATTAAGAGGAAAAAACAAGAAATAAATGGTAGAAGTTACTTTTTGAAACTTTACTTTAAACAAGCAACTTCTCTTGCAGAAATTTAAAAGGAAAAGAGTAGAAGAGAGGAAAAACCAAGAAATGAATTTATAGAGCAACAAGGAAAGATAGATTGATAGATTTGAAACCTCCCTTAGAACTTGGCTCTGATACCAGATGACACGAACTCCACCAACAATTGTGAAGGAACCTGTGAAATAATCAATGGATAGAACCCTAAGAACTAGAAGACAAGAGTTTAAGCCTTGAATCATAACAAACAGATGGAATGAACCAAAGACTACGAAGAAAGTAATGTCACACCGCAAAGGTGATAAATTTCGGAGGTTCAAACACCACAAGACAAACTCGATAAGTTCAGAAGTTCTTTCAAAAATGAAGAGATCACACAAGAAGAGCTTCACCCAAAAGTTATCATTTCCATAAACACGCTCCCTCCCTTATATAGTGGGAAAAAGTAATTAAAATTAAGTCATCATACTCATTTATTGTAAGAATGAGTATTCATTCCATCATGCAAGTTAATGTATCAATGGATAAGCCCAATCACATTGATGCACCCTTGATTGATACTTTGATTTATCTGGATCTCTTCTTTTTGATAATCAGCAAAATGCTCTTTTATTAGTCCATTTAGTGCTTCCATGAAATGCTTTGCCTGAAGTCTTGTAACTGGACCTTCTGGAAGTAACAAATGATCATTTGTTTGATGTGCATAACGATCAACTCCTTGATGTGCATC
>NW_027433459.1:0-3086 GCF_044706935.1 Curcuma longa
TTATAAATATTGAACATGACTATAGGGAATGAAAGCCTAAGTTATGAGGAAAATTTAGCAGAAATGCTAAATAGACCTTAAAATTGAAGGGATAGAACCCTAAAGAGACCAAAATGTAGGGTATGTCCTAAATGGGTCTATGGGTTAATGTTTTTCATAATGGGCCTAATTTTTTATATGAGCCAAAGGGAATGAAAATGGGCTCTCATGGGTGGGCTTTGCCAAAAGGAAAAGAAAGAAAAAGAAATGGAGGTGCCAAGGATTGAACCTTGGACCTCAAGGAAAGTGGCAAGCCTAGGAAGCATGAGTTAGCCACAAGTTCTAGCAAATAATTGCTATGGAAATGAAAGGGGAAATGCTAGTTAAAGCTAAGTGTTCATGAAGAGGCTCTTAACAAGTAAAGAGACTCTTGGTCTCTTCTACTACATGAGTTAATGGGAGTTAAGGAGGGAAGTTATCAACTAGTATTGTAACTCTCCTCTTAACACTCCCTTTATATAGCCCTCCCCCTCACCAAATGCCACTCTTCCTCTCATTCCTCACCGAGATCCTCTTCCATCTCCTCTCCCTCTCCTTTGGCCGAGAGCCATAAGGTTTCTTCCCTTTGTGGCCGAGAATTTGGAGAAGGCTTCCACCATCAACCAAGCTCTCAAGGAAAGGGACTCTAGGGCTAGAGCTTGAAGGCTTAGGGAGAGCAAGGAGAAGGACCAAGGAGGACCTAAGAAAAAGGGGTTTGCCTTCTCTTGTTAGGGTAAAAGAAATCCTCTAAGAAAACTAGGTAAGTCTCCCCTCACCTGCAATATAATTGTTCTAAGTTGTTGATTTATGGAATTGAAGTTCTTATGGGTTGTTTGTTGACAAATCATGAGGAAACTTTGATGTTAGGGTTTCGACCATGGTAGGTTTTAAGGTTTCAAGTTATGTTTTGACTAAGCTATGTTTGCAAATGATATGAAATGTTTTCTTATGATGATTCAAGGATGCATGAGGTTGAAAACCTAGGGTTTTATGTTGGAGGGTATTCGGCCAAACCAAGGAGTTAAAGCTTTAGGTTATGTTTTAACCTAACTATGGTTATAAATGATATATCATGATGTTTTATGATGGTTTAGGTATCCATGTGTTTAACAAACCTAGGATTCTATAATCTAAAGGTTTCGGCCAAAAGTAAAGAATTAGGGCTTTAGGTTATATTTTAACCTAGCTATGCTTACGAATGATATGAAATGATTTCTTACGATGGTGTAGAGTTGCATGTGGTTAAATGAAACCTATGCATTCATGTTTTAAAGATTCGGCCAAAGTATGGTTTTAGGGTTAGAATGATGTTTAAACCTAACCAATGATATCAAATGCTATGTAATGATTCTTTCCATGATTTAAGGTTCCATGAGGTTAGAACTAGAAGCCAACTTTAACCAAGGGTTTCATAATGGTTAGGGTTCGGCCATACAAGAAACTTAGGCCTTCAAGTTATGATTTAATATAGAAATGGTTGCATGAGTTATGAGATGTTTTATCATTCTTTAAACCATGTTTCCATGCCCTTTAAAGATTCGGCCAACATGAAGTTTAGGGTTTGATTTATGCTACAAACCTAACTAAGGTTTCATGTATTGATTTATGGTTTATCATGATGGTTTAGGGCTATGTGGTTAAACTTAACCTAGGTTAGGTTTCGGCAAAAACATGATAAAGAAGAAAGAGTTGAGTTTTAAACTCAACCATAGTTGCAAACCCTAGTTAAGGATGTCTTATGATGATATGATGCATGAAAGTTTATGGCTTAGGCTAAGAGCCTAAGAAACCTATGAAGGATTCGGCTAATCCTAGGAAATTAGGGTTTAGCTGGGTTAGGGTTTCAATTATGGTTAACCATGGTTAGTTGTAGCTAAACATGGGTAAATGTTAAATGGAATGAGTTATGCAACATGGTAAAGGAAACCAATAAGTTTTGTCCAACCGTATGAAATTAAGGTGTTGATTGAATAAAGGTTTCAACGATGTTAACCATGTTGATGTTATGTGATATCTCATGCCAAGGCTTAATAATGAGATTATGATATGATGTAACATGCTATATGAACGAAATGAAATGATGCTTGAATGTTCACAATGAAATGATGAAGAAATGTTAGGGAACATTCATGATGAAATGAAAAGAAAGCATGTACATCATTATGTTACTTTAATGCATGACTTGTACCATACCCTGAAGGACATATGAGAAGGGGTCCAAGGGATGGGCACCTTAAAAATAGCCCTAAGTCGACGGTCTGGTGTACGGATCTAGTTAGGGATGGGCTCCAAGATGCCCCTAGGTCGAAGGACGAAAGTGAAGACCTAGTTACCAAGTAGTCGAGATTAGCTACCTCGGATTACAAGGGATCCCTAGGTCGAAGGACGGAAGTGAAGACCTAGGATCCTAGTAGTCGAGTTTTGGCTACCTCGTACTGACTTGGAATGAATGCGTGCAAAGAATGAATGGGTACAAGCCAGGGATCCCATAATGTTGATGATATGTTTATCTATTATGATAATAAGTTTTCAAAGGCATCTGCATTATGTTTGTATGCATATGAATGAATGCTAAGATAATAGAACGTATGCGCTTTATGCAAAGTTAATGTGCTTCTATGCTTATGCTTATGTTTGCTTATGCTATATGAATGTGATGTGACGAATGGTTTTGTGAGTAGGAAAGGAACTTACTAAGCCTTGTGCTTATAGATTTCTTTCTTATGTTGCAGATCCAGATAGTAGTCACTGAACAAAGGGAAGCAGCGGGAAAGAGGCTGATAAAGATGTGTGTGGTGGTGACTTGGCAGAGTTCCTTGCAAAACATTGAATATGAATTTTATACTTGCATGTTTAAGAGTCTAAATGTTTGATTTAAGAATGACATGCTATGATTGAACTTAATATCTAGACATTACATGCACCTTTAGTTTCATTTGTAAATAACATATGAATTCCTTGCCATGATTGTATGTTTTATGTTCCGCTGCAAAGTTTTAAGGAATTTCGTATGTGGACTTTTATGAATGAAAATAAGAAAGAGTAACTGTAGCGTCCGTCTAGGCCCA
>NW_027433460.1:0-4608 GCF_044706935.1 Curcuma longa
GTGATGTGCGTAGGATGTATACCTGTTTCCATGCTTTATTTGCACATCTTTCTGAGCTTATTGCTTTATTCTTATGTATATTGCATCCCATATTCATGCATTTAGGCATATATTTTACATTTCCTAGTTCGGAGATCTGCTCGTGTTTTTACATGTTTCAGGATGGAAAATGGAGCGAAAACGGCGCAACGGAGAATTATTGAAGATCAGGCAAGACAGGGCCGTGCCTCAAAGGCACGGCCATGTCTATTCAAGCTTCTGGCCGTGTGTCAAAGGGCACGGGCGTGTGCCAAATCCCCTCAGCATCAGCCAGAGGCCGTGCCTCAAAAGCACACCCGTGCTTCAAAACAGAACCAAGCCAGTTCATGGCCGTGCCTCACAAGCACGGCCGTGTCTTCATCTTGGAGCCAGCCTCAGCTGAAAGCCGTGCCTCACAGGCACGGCCGTGTGCAAGAACAGAAGCGACCAAGCAGCTGGCCGTGCCTCAGAAGCACGGCCGTGTCCAGCAACTCAACTCCAGCCAGTGTGTGGCCGTGCCTCCCAGGCACGGCCGTGCCATCAAACAGACGAGGGACAAGACTGGACCGTGCCTAAGAGGCACGGCCGTGCCCCAGACCAGAGGCTTCACAGTATCAGGCCGTGCCCCAAAGGCACGGCCGTGCCTTACCTTGTGACAGAAGCCAACACAAGGCCGTGCCTTCCAGGCACGGCCGTGTGCACGGAGGCGAGCTGCTGCCGAACCCTGCACTATAAATAGGTCTCTTTGGAGACCTAGCAAAGGGGGGAGACTTTCGGAGAGCCACCGGAGCTGTTCTTGAGCCGCCGACGCCTATTTCGGAGGAGATTCGACGATCCATCACCGATCCGACTACTCCAGACCATTTCCATCTCATCTACGCAGAGATTGCACACCGAGGAAGAAGATAAGTCTAGTTTCCTGCACTTATTTGTTTATCTTTGGGAACAAAATGTATTTCTTTATTCCTTTGGTTTGTATTCTCCTCGATATGGAGTAGATTTCCCTAGATTCTAGGATGTAGGATAAATCAGATGTAATGGATGATTGTATTTGGATTTGATAATCTACCGTTTCTTATGATGTGATTGTGCATTGTTTTGTGGATTTGTGCTTGTACATTGATGATTACTTGTGTGTGTGTGAATCCATGAGGGTAGGAATTTGCTATGTATTGGGGAATCATTAGGCCGTATACCGGGGCGCTCTGTAACAGGGGAATGCCTTGAACCGGGCGAGATTCCGAAGGGTTTCCTAATGCGTAGTTGAATTCTTATGAGGAATAGTTAGCGGTCATTCGTTATTGGGGAGAGATCCGTCAAAGGGTATCTAGTGACAGTAGATAAGGTTCTTTTAGTATTTCCGGGGCGCCTGAGTGACACGGGAATGCCTTGAACCGGGCTTCTAGAACCGTTTCAAACCAATAGCGAGTGACGTAAGAACACCAATGATTTAATTCGAGGATACCTGACGAGGTTGAATTGAATAATTTGGTTGACATTCCTACAATTGAACAGTTATTGAGGAAAGGTAGAGGATCCAAGTCAATTAATCCATTCTCTGAGGAGTCCGAAATCCTAGGATCGCTTCACCCACAGTGTCACAGTCGATCCCTTTCTCTGATTCTTAGGATAAAGCACTTTAGAACACTCCGATCTCCCCCACACAACTCATGAACAGAATTCTCTCCACCTTATTGTGCTAGGTATAGTAAGTAATTCCACGGTCCCTGTGGATTCGATATCTTTTATTACTTGACGACATTCCGTATACTTGCGGAAGGCTATCACAAATATGATGTTAACAAGTATCAACATAAACTCATAACATGATGTTAACAATTTATAAAACATGATACAATTATAAAACATACTTCCACTTGGTAGAAATTCTCTTCTTAAACTTTATCTTTTTCAAGGATCTAGGATTATACTAACATGTCATAATACCAATTTCTAAAACATGCTTTTAAAAGAATTTTGGAAGAAACATCGAAAACATCACACGAAACTATCCTACCGCAGGTGAGATGTACTTACAATGTTCTTGTAGACTTACAAACGTAGGGTACTTTAGAAAAGAGAAACTAAACCCTCTAGATGCTTTAGAAATGATCCTCTTGCATATACCAAGCCCTTGTGATGAAACCTCCTTGAAAACCCCTCTCTAGATCACCCAAAACAAGAAACCCTAAGCTTTGGTGGAGGAGGAAGAAAGAAGTTTTCGGCAATGAAGAGAAAAATGAAGAAAATTGCAACCATTTCTCCTTTTATACCTAGGGAGATGAAACAACTCTTCAACTTTTCATCTTCCCATACTTACAGTATATAAGCTATATATATTCTGGGTCTTTTATAGATAACAAAAATTACATTGCTACACTGGTTATAACAGTTCCTTTCACATACAAGAGGTCTAAGGTTTAATCCCTTCTATAACCATTTTATTGCTATTTTTGTATTTAATCTAGATTTCTATTTCTAAATTAATTTTTCTTTTTAGAAAAATTTATAGAAAAGCTAGATTAAAAATTATGGGTGTTACAAAACTGAATCGCAGCACAAATCCTAGGGGCTGAGGACAGAGCCGAGACAAAAGTCCAACAAGTCATGAGGACTTGGTTGGCATAAATTCTCCTAAAGTGGAGTGGGTAAGGATGCGTTCCCAGAGTGGAACAGGAGGCGTCAGACTAACCTAGGATTTTGGGAGAAATCCGAAGTTAGACTCACAAGGTAAGGTTAAGATTGTTTGTATATTTGTATGTTTGTCTTGCAGGAACCATAAGAGGCTGAAGCAAGAAGGAGAAAATATAAGTGAAGCAGAACAAAGGAAAGCCAATGCGTTGGAAAGCTCTTTCAGAGATTTACAAAAAAAGACTTTTTGAACTGGAAAAACCAGTCGATTAAAGTGCCACTTGAGTCGACTTAGGAGTTTACAAGAAGAAGTTTTATCTGCCATGTCGGCTGGAGTCGGCCCAGATAGGCATTTGAGTCGACTCAGGACCAGTATAAAAGAAGGCTTCGACCAGCAGCTTGAAATACAATTAATACGTCCTCCTTTCCGATAAGAGTGTACCGAACGCTAACGAGACTAAACACGTGCAACCGGAGAAGATCCAGGAGGAGCAATTGGCGTCAGGACCTCTCAGATCGGGCTGCATAGTTTGGTTATATTTTAATTGCATTTATTTTTCGCTATTTTATTTATCTATCATTATTTATTGGACTGTAAGACGAGTTTCTCCGCCTCCGAACAAGGTTCAGAAAGGAGACCAATAGTGGACGGGCGCCTTCCCGTGTATAGGCCTTGGACGTCGTACTAACCCTGGGGGGTTAGGAACCAAGTAAATCCAGCGTGTCCCTATCTTGTCTTCTAATCATTTTCGCTACCAGTGTTTCACAGAAACGAACGATTTTACATGAACTTCCAACACGCTATTCACCCCCCTCTAGCACGTACAAGATCCTACAATTGATATCAGAGTTAGTGCGCTCTTGATTGGACTAACCGCCAAGGGAGCAAGACGGCAAAGATGGAGGGGGAAAAAGGTAATTAGAAAAGTTAATTTTAAATTCCATATAATATGTTTTAAATACAGGGAGAGAGGGCACTACAAAAATAAGTGTCCTACTCGTAAGATTCAGACGGCACCACCGGTGGCAAAGGAGCAACCGATGCTAGGAGCCCAGAAGAACAAAGAGCACATCCTAGTGCTTCAAGTGCCAAAAAACGAGGCCATTACAAGAATCAGTGCCTGGAGAGGAAGACGGCGAAAAAATTGGTATGTTTTAATCATTACAAAAATACCCCTAGGTTGCATGCCCATGCTAGATCTATTTTTCTAAAAATTTAAATAATTTTTTTGCAAATTTAGAAAATTTAGAAAAAGTTGAATTTCAAATCTACATCAAATTAGAAAATTTAAAAATTTAGAAAATTAAAATCTAGATATGATTGATTTGACAAATTCAAATTTGAAAAAGTCAAATCTGGATAAGTTAAAAAATTTAAACTTAGATAAAAATTCAGATAATTTGACTAAATCAAATTTGAATAATTCAAATTTGAAAAAGTCAGATTTAAAAATATTAGATAATAATTTAAATAATTTAAATTTGAATAATTTTACATTAAATAAATTAAAAAATTCAAACTTAGATCCTAAAAATATGAAAACATTATCTAAATTAAATAAAATAAATAATAAATCTGAATTAAATAATAATTTAACTAATTCAAATGTTACCAATTCAATTATTAATAATTCAAATTAATTAATTTAGATTTATCTCAAATAAATAAAAAATTAGAACAAGTCTTTAATTCTTTTAACCAAGATAAAAATAAACATAATAAATCAACTTTAATTAATAATTCAGAATTAAAAATTCAAGATAATTTTGATAATAAGAAAAATTCAAACTCCAACAAGATAAAAATCCTAAAAATGATAATTTCAAAATAAAGTTTAATTCAAAATTAAATTTTAAAAACTCTTACAATAAATATATAAATTTTAAAAATACTAATTCAAATTTAAATATTAAAAATTCAAAATTAAATAATAAAATTAATTATAATAGTGTACCCTT